>NW_019944638.1:29012-33079 GCF_002910315.2 Salvelinus sp. IW2-2015
GAACCAACAGCCTGAGGCCCAACAGGGCCAGAACCAACAGCCTGAGGCCCAACAGGGCCAGAACCAGCAGCCTGCCCACCATGCAGCACAGGTGACAGATGAAGCCATCCAGACTGCCTCGGTCTCGGAGGAGATGCAACAGAAAGCCCACTGCAAACTATACCGGGAGGCCTCCACCATGACCCGCACCCCCACCGCCACCCCCACCCATAGCAAGCAGGGCCAAGACGTGGAGGTCCAAGCAGTGGCTAACGTGTGCAGCCGGGCGGTCTCCACCAGCCCCAGCCTGTTTCCTCTGCCCCCGCCCTACAGGTCCACTGACAGAGGTGCTGCCCTGAGGGAGGAAGCAGCAGCTGAGAGCCTGTCTGTGGTCTACCAGAGAAGACATTCACCAAGATCATCATCTACTATTATAATTAGAGGATATTATACTATATAAGGCTTATAGTATAATATCATTTTATCATACATGGATGATCTAATGATTGTTCATACTTCTTCTCTGAAACTAAAACTATTTCTATTTTCCTACTTTAAGGGAATATCAAATAGACAGGGATAGGATTGTGGACAACTGGTTCGACTTTGGATCCCTACAGTAGAAGTGGCTAAGAGACTGTCCTAATACAGGATGGGAACCAACCCCAAAAAGGTAGTGACAGTCCAAATGGCCCTCAGCTGGCTGGAGTGGAAGCTCTGGGAAACCAGGAGTCTAACGCCAACTGGGCTAAAGACCTAACCTGAACCTCACCCAGGGTTGCCCTGCCGCCACCACTACCCTGACCCTGTCCTTACAGAACAAACCAGGATAACCTGTGTCTGACAACCCCCAACAACAACCTCCAGGATCCACAATCAACTGGCCATGGACAACCGTTGGCGGCGGGGTGGGTCCAACACCAATACACCTTTCTCGACCATTGGCGATGGAGGGAATCGCCATCGGAGCATGTGATTGGAATAGAGCACAGATGGTATTGCATGCCGAGGAGGTGTGAGTGTAACGAGGCGACGGCAGAGGGCCGTAGGGACGGCAACGCCAATTTGCCAGCGTTTCCCCACGCCGCGCGAGGAGAAGGAGAAGCATATCTGTAAGGCCGGCCTGTCGTCCGCCGTTACATATCAAAGGTTGACGTGCATACAATTACTGCAGAGAGAAAGAGCCTGGTGGAGCAGGGCCGGGGAGGGTGTGCAGCCAAGCCATCGCCAGAGCCACAGCAGTAACGAGTGCTACAGCCAGAGTTTCTGCAGTAGCTAAAGAGGAGTCACCACTAGCAGGGGACAACAAAAACGCACCACACACAAACACATCCCCCTCAGACCTGTGATCCAAGCATACCTCGGCCTCTGAAGTGCTGACGTCTTCACTCCCCAACACGGTAAGGCAGAGGAGCTGCAGTGACTACAAACAAGGTTGCTCCGCCTCCTTACAAATCAAAAGAGGCTGATAAAGTGTCACACAGAGTCTCTCACTTTTACCTACCCCCACCGCCCCCACCCCACCCAACCTACTCCGTCAGCAGTCTCCTTACAGGCCTCTAAAGAAAATCCGCCCAAGACCAACTCTCAGAACCTCCTTCCAAACGGAATATAACAAAACGGCAGCTACATCGCAGCAGGAACAGACCAAGGAGACTGCAGTAGCTCTCGTCATGCTGCCATCACCATCACGCCTCCATCTTCAGACAGCAAGGAAAACGTAGGGTTAGGAATAATGCCTCAAGTCCGGCATCCCCCGGGAAGAAGGATTTAAAACCTACTCCAGTAGCAAAGACAGAGATTCTGCTTAGATAAACACCTGCAGGCGGCATCATCAGAGTCTTCATCACAGAAGGATTCTCCCTCGTCACCACACGAGGCCCAACAGAATCAACACGCCTGAGGCCCAACAGAGCCTGAACAACAGCCTGAGGCCCAACGGGCAGACCAACAGCCTGAGGCCAACAGGGCCAGCAACACAGCCTGCCCACATGCAGCCACGGTGACAGATGAGCCTCCAGACGCCTCGGTCTCGGCGGAAATGCAACACGGAAAGCGCCATGCACCACAGGAGCCCCCAATGATCCGACCCGCCTCTCACCGCCCCACCTCCCACCGCACCACCCCCCCCACCCATAGCAAGCAGGGCCAAGAGTGGAGGTCCAAGCAGTGGCTAACGTGTGCAGCCGGGCGGCTCCACCAGCCCAGCCTGTTCCTCTGCCCCGCCTCACAGGTCCACTGACAGAGGTGCTGCCCTGAGGGAGGAAGCAGCAGCTGAGAGCCTGTCTGTGGTTCACCAGGTGCCCTCCACCAGATTCACATGGGCAGCAGTCCATCCTGCCCCCCGCACTAACCTACACATCAGGTCTCAGGTCCGGGGTCAGAGCTTGACCCTGGAGGGGGGTCATGCTCCGTCAGAGTGCCGGGGTGGTGCTCCATGCAGAGGAGGCGGTGGCGGCCCTTGCAAGGCTGCACAGGGCTAGGGGGCCAAGCCTAAAGATCTGGCAGTCGGGGGGGCAGCAGCGCTTTGCAACATCCAGCAGAGAGGAGCACTCCGCCTCTGCAGCCCGTCTACCAGATCAACATCGAGCCGTGTGGCGGCCAAAACGAGCCGGTAGCTAAAGCGAATAATCACCAGCATCGAGGCGAGAAGGCAGTGGCAGACTCCCAATCCAAGCCCAATGCAGCAGAGAAACCAAAGGTGTCTAATGAAGGCAGACCGTGCCAACGCGCCTGCCAAGCCTCCCTCTGCTAAAGCTCCATCCCCCTTGTCGCCAACTGCCGCAAGCAAGACCAAATCCTCCGACAAAAGGCTGCTCCCCTCCTTCGCAGTCAACTTCTCCGTTACCAAGCCAGCAGGCCTCACGACAACCTCCAAAAAGCAGAGGACACTAAACCAAGACGGCAGTGAAAGCGGCGAAGGAGAGCATTGTTAAGGGGGTTGGGGCGTTAGCGCTTTTTTGGGCAAGAAGAAGCAGGAGCAGCTGGAGCGGAGAGGAAGGAAAAGGAGGACGGAGACGAGGGGGGGAAACAGAAAGGAGAGAAGAGCGTGCACGATGTGCTGTGGGACGAGCAGGGGTACATGGGAGGTGTACGGCGCATCCGTTGACCCCGAGTCCTTGGCTTTGCCATCCAGAGCCCCCTGCAGTGTAAGATCAAAGAACAAGAGAAGAAGGTCGTGACCCAGTCATCACTCAGGAAGTCACTCTCAGTGCCGCCGGTGGTGCCCGACTCGCCCGCCGCCGTTGCCGTGGACGACGCCACAGCGAAGAAACAAGACAAGAGGAGACAGCAGAACGTTTCAGGTCCATGCTGAAAAATGTCGACGGCCAAGGTGCTGCGGGCGCACCCTCCCCCTACCGCGTGCGTGCTGAGTGAGAAGGAGAAGCGGCGGGCTGTGTGCAGCCCACACACAGCTGGAGTCCCTATAAAGCAGGCTGGTTCACCTGTTATGCGTTCCTCCGATGCCAAGCCATTGTGTGGTATTTGGATCTCCCTAACCTACTGTCACTGTGTGTATCAGATGTTCTTAAGATAGTTTGATGATATTACGGAAGAGGGCAAACTAAAAGCTCAAACAGGTTGTTTGTTATGGACAACTTATTTTTTTAGATGAGAGAGATTCTAACAGTTTTAATGAAAAATGGCAATACTAATATCTTAGTGAAACGCATGTGTGTTAGTCTTATGGCAGTCGTAACATCTTTTACCATTATGAAGTCCTGGTGTATATAGTACATGCCTCTGATCTTTGGGCGTACATACATATTACTATCGTATCTACCTTTACACACGATGTGCAACTAAATATCACTCCTTCTCGATGTGCAGTGGGTGCATTTTGGTATATATACAGTACGATACGTTCCGGGTGTATTGAACCTCTATTTATATATTGTTTTTTGTTGCGTTTTTATTTTGAATGGGAACTACTTATTTTGGTCTTGAAAAGAAGAAGAAAACCATTCCTGATGTCTTACTTATCATAAATAACACTGGGCCTGTGTGCATTTAGTGCTCTATATTTAGTCTCTGTTCTTCTTCGTTTTGGATTAAAAAACTCAAGGTGAAAACTGATTACCCCACGA
>NW_019944638.1:33372-42683 GCF_002910315.2 Salvelinus sp. IW2-2015
GGTCCCCTACACCAGATTCACATGGGCAGCAGTCCATCCTGCCCCCCGCCACTAACTACACCCCCCAGGTCTCAGGTCCGGGTCAGAGCGATTGACCCTGGGGCGGGGTCATGCTCCAGTCAGAGTGCCGGGGTGGTGCTCCATGCAGAGGAGGCGGTGGCGGCCCTTCATGCAGAGGTCGCCAGGCTGGGGCCAAGCCTAAAGATCTGGCAGTCGGGGGGGCAGCAGCGCTATGCAACATCCAGCGAGAGGAGCACTCCCGCCTCTGCAGCCCGTCTACCAGATCAACATCGAGCCGTGTGGCGGCCAAAACGAGCCGGTAGCTAAAGCGAATCATCACCAGCATCGAGCGAGAAGGCAGTGGCAGACTCCCAATCCAAGCCCAATGCGCAGAGAAACCAAAGGTGTCTAATGAAGCGCAGACCGTGCCAACGCAGCCTGCCAAGCCTCCCTCTGCTAAAGCTCCATCCCCCTTGTCGCCAACTGCCGCAAGCAAGACAAAATCCTCCGACAATAAGGCTGCTCCTCCTCCTTCGCAGTCAACTTCTTCCGTTACCAAGCCCAGCAGGCCTCAACGACAACCTCCAAAAAAGCAGAGACACTAACCCAAGACGGCAGTGAAAGCGCGCAGGAGAGCTTGTTAAGGGGGTTGGGGCGTTAAGGCTTTGTTGGGCAAGAAGAGCAGGAGCAGCTGGAGCCGGAGAGGAAGGAAAAGGAGGACGGAGACGAGGAGGGGAAACAGAAGGAGGAAGAGCGTGCACGATGTGCTGGGACGAGCAGGGGATGACCTGGGAGGTGTACGGCGCATCCGTTGACCCCGAGTCCCTGGCTTTGCCATCCAGAGCCACCTGCAGTGTAAGATCAAAGAACAAGAGAAGAAGGTCGTGACCCAGTCATCACTCAGGAAGTCCATCTCAGTGCCGCCGGTGGTGCCCGACTCGCCCGCCGCCGTTGCCGTGGACGACGCCACATAGCAGGAGTTCTTTTCTGAATTCATTGACAGGTGTTTCAAGAGAGCGTTAGCGGCATGCATCCCCACAGTGTGAGTTCCTCAGTTACAATGTGTTACCAGCGTTGCTTGAGGATGGGTAAAATGTCTGTTTGAAGCAATATTGTAGCTGATAGCTGATCTATGGGGACCGGAAACGATTGAGAGCGTAAGTAATGTCTAGTAGTAGAGACATGGCCAATCCGAGGGGCTCTGAGGTCTCTATTTTTAAATTKATCTTCCAATTGGTCTGTGGTCTGGTTAGACTCTGTTCGTGTACTAGATGAAATGTCAGCTTTTTGACTTGCTCTGATTCAAAACATAAATATTCTGATGTTGTATATGCTTAGTTGTACACACTGTATCATCAGCTACAGTGTTTTGTTTCAACAAGTGCATCTGAAAACTGCTGTAGAAGGCTGTTTGAAACCACAGGGGACGTTGTTCAGGGTGTATCAGCAGGCAGTAGTAGAGAAGAGGAGATGTGTACTCCTTGTGAATTAGTTGTTGATGGGCTTTATACAGCCCATTCCCAAAATAATYTCCTTGAAACAGTGGTGAAATTGACCCAGAGCAGAAATGAGTGTATGTATACAGTACTCCACATTATTCAAGCCCTTTTCCTCTCCCTATAATCTCTAATTAAAATGAGATTAAATTAAAATACTTATCAAAAGCTAGGACAAAAGAACCACTTCAAAATTAGATGGTTGAATATTTGCGGAGAAGGAGAAATATAGTCTCTATCAAAGACTTAAAAACAGTTTATTTTCAAAATCATTTAAATTTAGAATTGTTCACTTGCTGGGTTAGTTTAATTCTGGGTTTACATCTTTGATTGGATTAGGCACAGTTAAAGTAAAAATCACTACATCTGTGAATTACTGTGGACTTCTATTAGAGAAGACAAATTAGTATTAAGAATTCTTTTCAAAATGCATGTTTTTATGTGTAAGTCCATTAGTACATAAGACAGATGTTCCAAATGTAAGTCACCATGTGTTTTTTTTATGATGCATCTATACTCCAAAGCCAATCARTGTAAGAGGTAGGTAGGTCTACATTATGAGCAGAGCAAATTAAACTGAGTCTGCTTACATAAAGTTCATTACAACTTCAATTTATCTAGTCTCTTTTAGAATCACCTGAAACATACCTTTTTTTCCTTAAGAAAAAATATCCGCTTAAAAATATGACATAAACCTTGTTTCCTCCACATTGTTATTAAGAGTAATGAAGTTATTAAATTATAAACAATTGAAAATATAGTCTCAACGTGTTGATATAGGCTTACATCCTACTGTGGAATGGGGAATATTCACAGCCAATCTTCTTAGTTTGTGAATTACAACTAACTGTCTGTTTGAATACACTGTTTGAATACACCCTCTGTCTCAGTGTGATACACGGATTTCACAGGACTGTGCTGTCACTTCCTGTGTGTCTGGGTGTATGTGTGTGTCACCACTCATCACTGCATTCGTCACAGTGGGCTGTTAGGTTAGGTGTCCTGGGCTATTCTGTTCCCTGTCAAAAGAACACACACACACACACACACACAAAAGTCCATCCCCCTGGTATTCAAGGCGTTAAGACGAGAATCACACCCCCCACACACTCACAACCAGACAGTCATCTCAGTTGCTGATTGAAGGGGCTGCCACAGTAAGTTCATCACCAACTATTTTGTCATGCCTCTACATTTGGGAGGAGATGTATTGAATTTGGACTGACACTTTTTCTAGTGTGTAGAGCTACAAGCATCCCCTGATCCTCTCCCTCCATCTTCCTTCAATGTCTCCCATTCTCTCTCTCTGTCTCTCTGCGCTCTCTCTCTCCATCTCTCTGTCCATAGATCACGACCAGCAGAAGTCGACTCACCAGCCTTAATGCTGACTCCCTCACCCCGGCTTAATTAGCTGGTGTTTCAATATTTAATGTCCCCTCGCCCCCCGTGTCCCCTGCGCTGGTTCCCATTTGAAAGTGCAGATTAGATGTGGCCATAGGCGGTGGGTGTTAAACACAAGAGGAGATTCATTGTGATGAAAAGACTGTAAGATAGAGAGACTGAGACAGAGAAAAACAGAGATGGAGGAGGGAGGGAGGGTCTCCTCTCTGGCAAGGATGCAGAGAGAACAGAGATGAAGGAGCCTCTGCAGATAGAGTCTAGGGAGTGGAATTGAAACTGAGTTTTATTTTAGAGTTATAAATCACAAGGTTTGGAAAATGAAATCCCTGCCTTAAAAATAGATATAGGCTATTTGACTTGCAGATGATCATTGATTTAGATGAAAATAAATTGTGCGGGGCCTGAACTTAATTAAACTGAGACCCGTGTTCATCAACAGTTGGCCAGTCTATCATCGTCTAACATTAATGTGTCAGTGCGCTTTAAGAAATCAAATTATGCTCTAGCGTTGGAAAAGATAGTAGAGTCTACATTCTATCTTGGTAAGGGAATTTCTCTGAATGTCACTGTTTGTTGTCTCATACGATTCTGTTAAATTCTCACGGGGAATTTTTCCCCTCTCTATGGAAATTCCTCAAAGTCACCACTACATAACCGTTCTTTGAGCATAACTGAATATCACGTTTCGGCGTGGTTGCTTCGACTGCGTGATAGTTAGAGTCTATATCAAGACTCCCTCTAGCCCTCCAGATAAAATGTCCACCTCAGAAACATAGTTAAATTGTGTTAAACCTCCTGCTATGACCCAGTTAGCTACACACACACACACACACACACACACACACACACACACACAGACACACACAGACACACCTCTCAGCTACACAGAGAATCCTTAGAGGACTCGTGCAGCCTAGACGCAGCTTGAGCACAAGCCATTACAATTACCAATACAAATCACAAATAATTCCCTGTCGGATCTTTAGACGCACATCAGACACACTCAGACTCCATCTTATCATGGGGATCAGTATCTGTGTTAATTGCTGTGTACTGATTGTATTTTGAGATTGGTAAGTATGTGATTATGAGTAAGGGTCTGGGGATCTTAGCGATGCTTAGCTATTCTCCATAGATGAACCACTGGGGTTGATTCTGGACCACTGGGTGATGTAATGAATCATGTCAAGCTTTATGTTCTCCCACTATGATGATGTCATATAAAAGCACTATATCTCTCACTCTCTTTCTCTCTCTTTCTTTTTCTCCCCCTCTTTTTATCTCTCTCTCACTTTCTCTCTATCATAAAAGCACCATATAAGTCAGKAACAGCAGGGCGGCTAGCCCCTGCCTCCCCTCTGAAGCGTCTCTTTATCCCTGACCTTGGAACAGCTCTTATAGCGCCTTCCCAGTACTGCTTCAGTCCTTTTGTTTCTCTCCCTGACCCCAGAACAGCTCTTATAGCGCCTCCCCAGTACTGCTCCAGTTGTTTTGTTTACTCACTGTTGTATTAAATCACCGGCAGCGCTACAGTAAGGAACTTCCTCCGATGTCGTCCGCTGCTCAGGCCCCTGTGGACTATATGGCCTACATTACTTTGCATTGTTGGGAAGCGTTGTGGGAAAAGGTGTTTGGAAGGATTGTGGTGTGTGTGTATGTGTGCGCTTCTGTGTGTGTGTGTGTGTGTGTGCACACGTTTATGAGTGTGTGTGTTCCCCTATGTGCTCTTGTTCATAGGGGAACACATACTTTTTTCTATCTTCCTATCCGTCTCCCTCCTCCACTCCAGCATACTCCATCACTGTGTAACATTACACACTGCAGACCTGAGCATTTTATAGTGGCTTGTCATTAACCACCCCGCCGATCCACACACAAACGCACGTAACCTTTCACATGCTGAAAGTCAAGCACAGGTGCACACATACTTGCACACACGCACACACACACACACACACACACACTAAGGTCACCTTGGCTGTCTTCACTAGAGACTGCTTTATAACGGCTAACAGATGTTTCTATAAATCATTGGTCCCCCAGTGGACAGAGGTTCCAACACACACACACACACACACACCACACTGCAGCAACACTCTATCTCTCTCCCTTTTTCTCCCTCTCCCTCCCCCCTCCCAGAGACACTCGTGGGTGGAGAAAACATCCCCCACATTGACACCATCTAATAAAGCGATTTGAGCACTGGAGAAACTGCTATATAAATCCATTCTTGATGCACTAAAATGTTTTGCAGCTGATGTGTGTTGAAGACTGCCAGCAGGTTGATATACTGACCTGTAGGACTTTTACTAGTATTGTTGTGAACGGATGTTATTGTGGTGGGTGGTGTGCAGTTAGTTGTGAGCGAGTTTGGAGGGTAGAGTTGCAATGAGAGCTGTTAATGGGTCACTTCAAAGACATCTTAGTTTGGAAGTATCCTCCATGGCAGGTGTCCAGTTGTATTTTATTTAATTTATTTAACTAGGCAAGTCAGTTAAGAACAAATTCTTATTTACAATGACGGCCTACCCCGACCAAACTCTAACCCGGATGACGCCGGGCCAATTGTGCGCCGGGACTCCTATGGGACTCCCAATCACAGCCGTTTGTGATACAGCCTGGAATCGAACCAGGGTCTGTAGTGACGCCTCTAGAACTGAGATGCAATTCCTTAGACCGCTGCGCACCCGGGAGCCCCAGGTGAAGGGGCTTTCTCCCCCTTGAGTTGAAATGTAAAGCAACTGAGAAAATATCTCAACCACCTACTAGAATTGACCCACAACCAACAAAAAAATGCAAGACATTATATAAAATCCTTATCGACTGTATAATATCTTAAATCATTTAATTTAGTCTTACTAAATGTGTTGCCAAGGAGAGATAAGAAGCTTCCGTTTCAGCCCAGATCAATTCAACGTCTATTCCACGTTGGTTCAACGTAATTTCATTGAAATGACACGGTTGATTCAACCAGTGTGTGCCCAGTGGGAGTACAGTATATCACCACTTGTTTCTGTCTTTCCCAAAGGGAAGAATTGGAGGGAATGTATAGGCCTAAGTCCTTATCTCCTAGAGATAGATTAGGTATTTAAAGTGACTGGTTACCATAGTGAATGTGTCTCTGTCTAATCAGACTGTGGCTGAATCCAAGAGGCCTTTATATGATGAGGTAATTCCAACCATTCAATCTCCATGGAGATTAACCAAAATTTAAGCACTTCCTCTATGAAACTCATTAACCCTGACTCCAAAGTTATTGTGAAGAAACCTCTGGTATCGCTTCCACATTGTATGCAAATCTCTCCTAAAGTTATTTTTAATCTCCAATCCGCAATTAGGAGCGTGTGAATGAAGACGTAGGTCATTATTGAGCGGCCTAATTTGTAATGACGAATGGCGAGCGTGAATATTGCAGTTGCCAAACTGTCCCTTATCATTATCGCCCCCTCAGATGATATCAAGATTCCTCAACTCTCCTGCAGTCGACTCTGATTTAAGTCCAATTAAAAACCTGTCGGTCAGAGGAGAGAGGAGCGTCCTGTCTCGCCGGACGTTGCCTGTAGCTGAGGGTTGATTCTCACACAATCACGTGTTGAGAAATATGATTCAGCCTTCATCCTCCTTCATACTTCATCATCCTTCAGCCTTCGTCATCCTTCTTGGTAATTAAATTCAAACAAGATGGCCTCACTTTGACACACAGTAAAGAAAAGCAACTCACACCTGTACAGCAGTGGAGGCTGCTGAGGGGAGGACGGCTCATAATAACGCCTGGAACGGAGCGAATGGAAATGCATCAGACCATGGAAACCATGTGTTTGATGTTGTTGATACCTTTCCACCTATTCCCTCCAGTCATCACCACGTGCCCGTCCTCCCCAATTAAGTGCCACCAACCTCCTGTGCTGTATAGTACTGTAACACAGGTGAGTCCCAAATTACAGTCATAGTAGGGCCCTGGTCAAAAGTAGTGTACCATATAAGGACAGGGTGCCATTTCAGACCCAGTGCTGTTGTATGTGAGTGTGCTACTTCCCATATCCTAGGTCCAGGGTTTCTATGTAACACACCACCGCACCACAGGTTCACAACATCTAACCCTCTAAAGTAGACCTTGGGGAGCCAGATAGATAACCGCTACAGTGTAACTCACACTTCACCTAGATAAAACATTATCTGATAATACATTGTACTGTTCTGTGCTGTATAAATATTTAACAATATGGCTTGTGTGGTGAAATTAATCTCTCCACAGAGACCAATATCACAATCGTCTTGACAATCATTCTGATCTGTGCTGATCTCTGTTAGTGCTTATGACTGGTTGTAAATGGCCCTCTTCTGCTTGCTCTAATATCTCTGGCTTGTGCTATTATCAGTCTGTACATAGTGAAGTGCTTATCTCAGCGCTTTGAAACTCCTCTCTACAAACCAATGACTGTATATATGAATGGACAAGCCATTGATCCGTGACACCATTCATTCCTATGTGAAGACTCAATAGCGTGTTGAAGCCAAGTGAAGTCTGTTTAAATGGTGTCTGATGGAGACATAACATGCGCAGTTTGAGCTATTCCAGGAGTGCTGCTCCTCTCATTGAGTAACGAAGCTGAAGGCCGACCGGAGTACGCAGGCTGCCGTTAGCAACTTAATTATCCTTATAACTTCTTCTGTGTGCGATTTTAAAATAATCGGTTCAAGGACATAATCTGGTGTGTTAGAAGCAATTGTTGGTACCATGATTGTTTCTAAATTGTTTTATTTACTCAAAGATTGACCATGAAGATGCCATTTTTCCGTTCACTATAATGGGATCCTGTTTTTCTGCTAACAATGCCTTTAGTACCTGGGTTGGCCTTGAACTTCCATGCATAATCAGAGGGGGCAGTCGTTCTCCCCTGCTACAAACACACTGGCAGCATTACAGCAAGGCAGCATGAGCCAGTCTGTCTGTACAGAGAGCCATTAGAAATTTGCAACGAAGTGTCCGAAATTGCATCCTATTCCGTACATTGTGCTCTACTTTTGACCACGGCCCATATTCCCTACAAAGTGCCGTACTTTTGACCAGGGCACATAGAGCACTAGTCAAACGTACTGCACTATTTGGAATAAAGTGCTATTTTAGATGCATCCTGGGAAGGGACCTCTGATTCCAACAGGCAGGATTACAAGCTGTTTCTAGCACCATGATCCATTAGCTTAACAGATGGTAATTGATTGCCAGGTAGCATCTGTGGGACTAATAGATGACTAAACAGTAGCTTCCGTGAGCCTAGTCCCCCATCATTCCTTTTACTTTAATCAAATCCATCGCTAATGCTAAGTGCTTTGGCACTTAAGCCACATTAAAGAGTTTAACCATAGCCCAGAAGTGCTCTGTACTACATCAATCAATTAGTAAGCTTGACGATAATTGCAGTGCACTGTGTGACGGGCCCGCTCCTCTTTATAAAAGCTGAGGTTGAGACAGTACATGTTTTGAAATGAGATTAGGAGTCAAGTGTAGGGACAAAGTTAATAATATAAACAAGCCTTGGGTAAACACAGGCCATATACCATAGTCCCCCCAAACTCAACTCTGGACCTCGAAGCCAGTTCCACTGTGTTTTTTTCAATGTTGTGCTCTAATCAGGGACTGATTTAGACCTGCGACACCAGGTGGGTACAATTAATGATCAGGTAGAACAGAAAAGCAGCAGGCTCTGTACCTCATAGGGTCAGAGTTGAATACCCCTGCTATACTGTACAACAGTGCATATAACGGTTCTGTAGTAGCCTACAACAGGCTAAGTTATAGGTGAGAGGTAAAAAATGTACCATTGCCCCTACTGAAGCTATGTACAGTATCATAATGATTTTATTTGAGACTCAAAATGACATCAACTAATTTACCCTATGCACACAAAAACACGCTTTACAACATGTCCAAAAATCCTAAACAGTCAAAAACTCTCCGCACAGACACGCTCCGTATCCCTTGTCCAGGTTCAGGTGAGTCCAAGGTACAGCAGGTCTACCAAAGGTCGAACCAGACCGTGAGACGCTGGTGCACCAGAGGCAAAGCACATTTGCTCCACACCTGCACATCTCCACCACTGTGAACAGAGAGCATGGAGGAAGACTTAAAGCAGAGACCCAAGTCCAGGGGTCTGAGTACCCTGGAGAAGAGCCTGATACTACTGTTTGTGGCTCTGACTGGTGCCTGCATTGGTCTGGTCATCTACTTCACTGACAAGAACAGCGTCTCCACTGATGAAGGTTGAGTGTACTACCTGTATGTTTAAATGGAGGAAGAAAAGGGGGATACCTAGTTAGTTGCACAACTAAAACATTAAACCAAAATGTGTCTTTCGCATTTAACCCAACCGCTCTGAATCAGAGAGGAGGGAAGCTGCCTTAATCGATATACAC
>NW_019944638.1:42708-64398 GCF_002910315.2 Salvelinus sp. IW2-2015
TAGATGCTGTGTTTTGGTTTGATGCCAATAAAAAAAACAGCAATGATTTGTGAATTCAATCACTTTATGGTTTAATTATTTAGATTCCTTCTCTTTCTCTGTGCGTACGAGTTATTTTAAGAATAAAGCGGCTACATGAGGCCTACTTACAGTATGTAGCTACTGTACCTGTCTCATTTTCCGGGTGCGTTCGCATAACACAGGCAAATAGCATGTCCGTGACCAATTAATTTCCAATCCTTTCTCTCCTGTGCTGGATTCTTTAGAATGCTTACTGGGAACACCCAAAGTCATCCAGTTGTTATAATTTGGATTGAAGCATAGCTACCAGCGTCTGATGTCAACTACTCACGACCGCTTCACGCTGTCTGAGAAACAAGCATGGTTAACGGATGGCGCCGGAGAAGGAAGGCTACTTTTACTTTTTTGTTTCTTTGTTTCTTTTGTGTGTTTTTAACCTTATTTTGTACAAGTGGGCTGCCTACCGTCTCTTATGACCTAAAGATATCTTTTAAGACATCAGACTGTGATTATTCACCACGGGACTGGACAGAATCCTTCCTTTCATAGTCCGTGAGCCCGACGAAGAACCACACTGCTTTCCCTAGGAAAGATCCAGATCCCCGTCATTGTGTGAAAGAGAAGGCTGAGAAAAGGGCTTAGAGCGGCGGCCTCGAGAATTCGTAGGCGATGAAATAAACCCATGCCTTCCATTTTGCTAGCACGTGCATTTTCTAATGCGGAAAATAAATTAGATGACTACGAGGAAGATTAAAACTACCACGGGACATTCAAAACTGTTAATATCTATGGT
The DNA here is from genome assembly GCF_002910315.2 of Salvelinus sp. IW2-2015. Taxonomy (NCBI): domain Eukaryota; kingdom Metazoa; phylum Chordata; class Actinopteri; order Salmoniformes; family Salmonidae; genus Salvelinus; species Salvelinus sp. IW2-2015. The sequence continues at coordinate 43,523 of NW_019944638.1, forward strand.
TCACGGAAGTGTGGACTGTAATGACACATATCAACATACAGACTGTTGTTGGTGTGGGGTTTTGGTGTGTGTGGGTTATACCGGGTTTCACAGGACTTAGAACAGCAGCGTTGGTAAGACAAAGGCGGTGCGGACAAAGTATTTTTGTAAATGAACAGCTGTGCCGATATCATAAGGAAGTACTCCGAGGGTTTGGCTCGCCTGAGGTAGAGTACCTCATGATAAGCTGTAGACCACATTATTCTACCTAGAGAGATTTCAATCTTGTATTTTCCGTACAGTCTAACATACCACCACAGACTTAGGCTGGCACTAAGACTTAGCACTCAATGAGCTGCATTTCCACCATAAGCAAACAGGAACGCTCACCCAGAGGGCAGCGCGTCCTAGTAGGACTTTAAGTGCAGGAAAACTTAAATCCGTTACAAAATGTCTATCAGCATGTAAAAAAAACTCTGGACCACCTATACTTCCCACATACAGAGCGCATACAAGCTCTCCTCACCCTTCCCATTTGGCAATATGTGACCATAATTCTTATCCTCCTGATTCTGCTTACAGCAAAAATTAAAGCAGGAAGCACCAGTACTAAGATCAATAAAAAAAGTGTTCAGATGACACAGCAGAGCTAAAGCTACAGGACTGTTTTGCTAGCACAGACTGAACATATGTTCTGCGGAGTTTCTTCCGAGGCATTGAAGAGGTACACCACATCAGTCATTGGCTAAGGCATTGATGACAATAAGTGCATTGATGACATCGTTCCCACAGTGGGACCTACGTACATACCCCAACAGAAGCCATGGATTAGAGGCAGCATCCACACTGAGCTAAAGGCTAGAGCTGCCGATTCAAGGAGCGGGGACTCTAACCCGGAAGCTTATAAAGTCAATCCCGCATGCCCTCCGACGAACCATCAAACAGGCAAGCGTTCAATACAGACTAAGATCGAATCGTGCTACACTGGCTTGATTGCTCATTGGATGTGGCAGGCTTTGCAAGAACAGACTACAAAGGGAAGCACAGCCGTAGATCTTGCCAGTGACACGACATACCAGACGAGCTAAACTACTTCCATGCGGCTTCGAAGGAATTAAACACCTGAAACATGCATGAGAGCACCAGCTGTCGGAAGACTGCTGGATCCACGCTCCCCGCAGCTTGAGTGAGTTTACTTTTAACTTCTCTGATAGGGGGCAGCATTTCACTTTGATGAAAAGGCATAACCCAAAATTCAAACTGCCACACACATCCCCAGAAGATAAGATATGCAAAGAAATTCAAATTGTAGAAAACACTCTGGGAAGTTTTCTTAAAACGTGATATCATGTCAAGTGAGTATAACAAACATTATTTAGCAGCGAAACCGCGAGGGAACATACCATTCAGATCTTTTTTTTTTTTTATGTCACTCTCTTTTCAATGGATTTTCATTGGAATACAATTCTAATTGACCTTCTGCAGTTACCTACCGCTTTCCACTGACTGTCAACATCTCTAGAAATAGTTGAGGGTTTTTCCTTGTGTAATGAAGAATACTGCCATTTTGAATCTAGGGTCACTTGATGAAGTGTTCCTGGAGATAGAGAGCCGCGTGACAGAAAGCATGCTACAGATTGTTTTAACCTGGATTGAACACAGATCATCCCATCTTCAATTTTATCGATTATTTACAGTAAAAAAAATACCAAAGTTGTATACAAAAAGTAGTTTGAAATGTTTTGGCAAAGTGTTACAGAGTGACTTATTGAGATATTTGGTTGTCATGTTCAAGAGTGGAACCGTGTTTTCTGGATCAAACCGCCAAAATAAATGGACATTTGGGATATATATCGACGATATTAAACCGACAAAGGACCATTTTATTGATGTTTATGGACATATCTGGAGTGCCAACAACAGAGAAGCTCCGTCAAAGGTAAGGCAATTTGAATTTTATTTTATTTTGCGTTTTGTGTCGCGCCTGCAGTGGGTTGAAATATGCTTCATCTCTCTTGTTATACAATGGTGCTAACTCAGATAATAGCATTGTTTGCTCTTTCCGAAAAGCTTTTCAATATCTTGACATGTTCGCTGGATTTCACAACCAGTGCAGCTTTAATTTGGTATTATTTCATGTGTGATTTAATGAAGTTAAATTTTTATGTACTTTTATTTGAATTTGGAGGCGCTTGCATTTTCTCTGGCTTTTGACCAAGTGAAGAGTAGCGTCCCACCTTTTAACTCAATTTTCTGGATAAATTATGAAACTTTTACCGAACAAAACATACATGATGGTGTAACATCAAGTCCTATGAGTGTCATCTGTGAATGATCATCAAAAGGTAGTGATCATTTTAACTCTATTTCGGCCTTTTTGTTACTCCTCTCTTTGGCTTGGAAAAATGGCTGTGTTTTTCTTGGCTATGTTTACGACTAACATAATCGCAAAGGTGTTGCTTTCGCCGTAAATCCTTTTTGAATCAGACACTTTGGCTGGCATTAACGAGAAGTTTATCTTTAAAATTGTTTGCCATAATACTTGTATTTTGAGGAATTTTAATTATGAATTTCTGTTGTTTGATTTGGCGCCCTGCCAATTTCTCTGGCGATTGGTTAGGTGGGACGCTCCTCCCACATATCCCAGAGAAGTTAAACAAGGCAAACATTCACAAGGGCTCAGGGTCAGATTGGATTACCAGGACATGTACTGTGAGCATGCGCTGACCAACTTGCAAGCTGTCTTACTGACATTTCAACCTTCTCCCTGACCGAGTTCTGTAATTACCCAGAACATGTTTTAGCACGACCACCATAGTGCCTGTGCCCAAGAACCACTAAGGTAACCTGCTTAAATGACGACCGACCCGTAGCACTCACGTCTGTAAGCCATCAAGTGCTTTTTGAAAGGTGGTCATGGCTCGACATTCAACACCATTTATCCCAGAAAACCCTACAGACCCACCTACAACTTTGCATACAGCCCCAACAATCCACCAGATGAGGCCAACTCTATTGCACTCCACACTGCACTCCCTTGCCCTTCACACTGGAGCAAAAGCGAACACCTATGTGAGAATGCTATTCACTGGACTTACAGTCTCAAGCGTTCAACACCATAGTGCCCTCAAGCTCGATCAATAAGCTAAGGACCCTGCGGACTAAACACCTCCCTCGCAATAATCCTGGACTTCACTGACGGGCCGCCCCCAGTGGTAAGGGTAGGTAAAACAAACAATATGCCACGTTGATCCTCAAAACAGGCCCCTCAGGGTGCGGTTCTCCAGTCCCCTCCTGTAAAACTTCCCCTGTTCACTCATGAGCGCCACGGCCAGGCACGGACTCCGAACCACCATCATATTCAACTTTCCGATGAACAACAGCGCTAGGCCTGATCAACCGACAATGACGAGACAGCCTATAGGAGGAGGTTCAGAAACCATGTGGTGCCAGGACAACAACTCGTCCCTCAACCTCATCAAGACAAAGGAGATATTGTGGACTACAGGGAAAAAAGAGGACCAAGCACGCCCCACTTCTCATCGACGGGGCTGTATGGAGCAGTTGAGAGCTCATGTTCCTCGGAGTCCACATCACCAACAAACTAAAAATGGTCCAAGCACACAAGGACAGGCGTAAAGAGGGCACGACAAAACCTTTTCCCCCTAGGAGACTAGAAAGGATTTTGGCATGAGTCCTCAGGATCCTCAAAAGGCTCTACAGCTGCACCATCGAAGAGGCATCCTTGGTTTGCTCACTGCCTGGTATGGCAATTGCTCGCCTCCGCCGCAAAGCACTTACAGGGTGGTAGTGCGTAAAGGCCCAATACATCACGGCCAAGCTTCTTGCCATCAGGACCTTGCTTACCAGGCTGTGCAGAGGGAAAGGCCCTAGAAAATTGTCAAAGGACTCCAAGCCACCGTAGTCATAACTGTCTCTCCTCCTAAACGCCATGGCAGCGGGTACCGACCACCAAGTCAGGTCCAAGAGGCTTCTAAACAGCTTCTTCCCAAGCATAAGACTTCGCTGAACATCTAATCAAATGGCTGCCCAGACTATTTTGCATTGCCCCCCCCCCCCCCTCTTACACCACTGCTAATAGTCTCTGTTGTGTCAACATAATGGCATTAGTCACTCCAAAACTCTACCTACTGTACATACTACCTAAACTAACGTGCACCCGCACATTGACTCGTGTATCGTACCAACCTGTATTATAGTCTCGCTATGTTGTTTTACTCTGCTCTTAGTTTAATCTTGTTACTTTAATCTCCTTATTCCTCTGTCCATATCTTTTTGATACTGCGTTGTTTGGTGGGGGCTCGTAAGAAGCATGTCACGTAAGGTTTGACCTGTTGTATTTCAAGCCCATGTGCCTAATAAAATGTGATTTTAATTTGATGCACAGATACTCAAACCTAGTTAAGAAGGCCAGTTTAATTGCTTCTTTAATCGAACAAACAGTTTTCAGCCTATGTCAACAAACTTGTGAAACGGTTTCGGTAAGGATCAATTAGCCTTTTAAAATGATAAACTTGAATTAGCTAACACAACCTGCCTTTGAAACACATGAGTGATGGTTGCTGATAATGGCCTCTGGTACGCCTATCTAGATATTCCATAAAAAATCAGACGTTCCCAGCTGCATAGGTCATTTACAACTTAACAATGTTCTTACACTTGTATTTACTGATCAATTTGATGTTTATTTTAACAGGACCAAAAATGGTTGCTTTTCTTCAAAACAAGGACATTTCAAGTTTTACCCCAAACTTTTGAACGTAGCGTGATTACCATAATGTATTCTCTTGCAGAGTGTGTGATTTGTTGCTGCGTTTTTGTGTGGCTTTGCGCATGCTTTACTATGTACTGACAGGCATGTTTACTTGTCAGACTGCCCATAGTAGCCTCAATAAACATATGCATTTTTAAATAATTTTTATTACGCGTAGATTGCTATGTGTTTGGATTGTTGCCATATTAAAAACAGTCAATTGCATTTGTGATTTCAATCACTTTATTGTGAATTATTTAAGCCTCCTTTCTTTCTCTGTGCTGGACTTTTTTTTCAGAATGAAGTCGGCTAATGAAGGCAACAAATGGTTGCTTTACTGGAAACCCAAAGTGTGGGTCAACTATTTCAGCACCGCTTTCGTCTGTTAGATTTGTTTTATTATTTTGCTCTTCACTCGCAGCACCGTAGTAGCCTACGGCCCGACGGTCACCATGTTCCAGTGCAACTTGAAAGCCAGTCACTGCATCCCAACCCCACCCCCCCAAGTTAAAAACGTTTATTTCTCCTATTTTTCTTCTCGCTTAAAATAAAAGTTACTGTATTGCCCAATACTTCCGACCTTTCCCTCAGCTATACATCCATCGCTCTTCCTAATAACATTCTGCCTCCATCTAATCCTGTTTTAGTGTTAAACTGAATCAGGCCACTATCTGTTCAGATGTATAATTTTTCATTTTTTGGAATCAGAAAACACCATTATATTAATCAAAATTAATTTAAGCTAAATTTCTTAAAATAAATCCTGTATGCTATGTCCTTACAAAAAAAAATGGTTTATCTCTAGTACACAATATAAAAAACAGTTCACTGCTTCTTCAAAGATTGCCCTCTGGTGGTCACTAGCCATTTAATGACAACAATGATTGACACTTACAGAAATAACATGCCACTAGAATTCTTGCCGCAGCGCGCAAGCTGCTGCTGCAGTACGACTCAACTTTTAAAGGAAAGAACCCTGTATGTTAATGTTAGGAGAAACACTGGTGGTTAATAAAACAATTACAGCCAATTACACTTTTAAACCCATTATGAGTCTTTCTTTTTTCCATGACAGAGGCCTTTCAGTTTTTCCCCCACCAGAGAAATCGTACTAAACTACTAAAGCACATCTGGCTGTGTGCAGACAAGACAAGCAACGACAAAGGCATTTCAGGGGACGTACTGGTATGCCCTCCCATCTGATCAATTGGTTTATTGTGGTAGATACAGTTCAGCATTTAAAAAGTTAACTTTTCAAAATGCCTTCTCGCAAGCATACATTTTTAACGAACATTCGGTGACGGTATACCAAGCGCCAAGTTCATTAGCAATGAATCTAACAATAACCATACATTTAAAACATTTCTTAAATATGCCCATGCGATGTTACATCCCCTTTGAAGCAAATGGTCGTTTTTTGCTAATATACAAGTACTTTTTTGTTCACTTTTTCTACCCAGAACTGTTGTACAAAATTCCATTAGTGAACTACAATTTGAAAATTGTCAATGACAGGGTCTTGCTACAGGGTCTTACAAGCTGCACCTCATACCATAGAGACACTAAAGCAGGCAGATCTTCCACGTTATTAGTGGTCTGGATTCAACTTTACTCGTTCTGTACAGGATATGTCAATGAAATTGAATTTAAATTGTGGCTGGAACAGATTGAAATACATGCGGAAAACTCTGACGATATTGTGTTATTCATTTCTTATTAGATTATTTTTCTTGGGGGCACAACTGCCTTTTTTTCTGGCAGCATCAACATTCTGTTCATTGTGTTGTTTCCATCCCAGAATGCAATGCGGACCATGGCAGTTCACAGAGAGAACATCTGGAGATCCTTCGCTCCTGGCGGGAATCCTTCATGCCGGGATTATCGAGCTTTATGACGGCCGGAGAGCTCAGGTCTCTTCCAAAAAAAGGTTAATGTCTCTCTCTTTTATTTCCTTCTCTCCTCCTCATGTCTCCCTTTCCCCTTGAGGTACTACCTATTGATAGCTAACTTTCCCTTGAGATTCTCCCTGATCCTGTCCGAGTTCTGGAGTTGTTCCAAAGTTAAAGAGCCTCTGAGATTAGCTCTCCCTATGCCTTAGCGCTGCTAGGGTGACTTAACCTTCTTGCCCTCAGCTGAACAATCAACTATTCCGCCTCAGTGCCCACTAAAAAACATTTAACGGGCAATTCTACTACACTTTATAGACTCGGAGACATTTCAGCAGAATATTTTCAATATGACAAATCAAGGCGGTAGCACTTAGGTCTACTCTCTGACACTGACAAACAGATCAAAAAAATGTATTGAATGCAACATCTAATCTAGGCCTACAGAGAAAAGCAGAGACACACCATCCACGAATATGATGTCCGTCTAGCCTACAGAAGGACCACTATGTAAAGGAAAAACAACTCTGTTCACTGCGACCCAAGGACAATTTTGTTGAGAACTTTTTCATAAGGAGGATGGGAAATGTGATGGACATTACAGCATAGGACAAAGCCTCAATGGGAATAGGACACCTGCTGTGTTGACTATTGGTTGTCCAGACCCAACAATAAGATTTTAATATTTCACACGAAAAACACCTGAATGAATTAAATTCAAACAAACAAGACAGCTCATGTATAGGGTGACTGAAGAAGTGGTATCTAACATCAGGTGTCCTTTTCATTTGTTTATGTTACTGTAAGGTTCACCAGCTGGACCTATTCAAACACCCATATTGACTGGATTCAGTCTTTACTTCTACCCCTTCTGTTGTGCCATTCGAGTAGAGAGCACGCTTCACCTTTTGTCATGACAAGAAGTGGCCCCCTTAAACCCAATATGAAGAGGTTTAGCGTATAACTGCTGATAAAATAAATTATTACAGTTGAATATATTAAAAAATTGCCCATTTGGATCATGTAAAAAACTATTGTTTATGAATATGTAAACATACTGTACCTTAAAAGCAAATTCACATAGGAATGTGAGTTATAGATCTAGTTTCTATGTGCGCTAATTTCTATGCTCCGTTGTTGATTATTTGAAAAATATATATCACACGCGGTTTAAATGGTACAATTGATTCTCTACACGATACAGTGCAATCGGAAGTATTCAGACCCTTGACTTTTCCACATTTTGTTACGTTACAGCCTTATTCCAAACATGTATTAAATTGCTTTTTTCCCCCCTCATCACATCAAACACACAATTACCCATAACGAAAAAGCAAAAACAGGTTTTATAAAATTTTGAGCAATTTTAAAAAAGGAAACCCTGAAATATCACATTTATACATAAGTATTCCAGCACCTTTACTCAGTACTTCGTTGAAGCACCTTTGGCAAGCAGTACAGGCCTCGAGTCTTCTTGGGGTATGGACGCTAAAACAAGCTTGGCAAGAATGTATTTGGGGAGTTTCTCCCATTCTTCTCTTGCAGATCCTCTCAAGGCTCTGTCAGGTTGAATGTGGGAGTTTGCTGCACAGCTATTTTCAGGTCTCTCCAGATATGTTTCGATCAGTTCAAGTCTGCGGCTCTGGTTGAGCCCCTCAGAAGACATTCAGAGACTTGTTCTGAAGCCACTCCTGCGTCGTCTGGCTGCTTTGCTTAGGTCTGTCCTATGGGAAGTGAACCGTTTTCGCCCCGAGTTCATGAGGTCCTAAGCGCTGTGGAGCAGTTTCATCAAGGATCTCTCTGTACTTTTGCTCCGTACAGTACATGTTTCACCAACCCTGACTAGTCTCCCAGGCCTGCAGCTGGAAAAAACATTCCCCACAGCATGATGCTGCCACCACTTATGCATTCACCGTAGGATGCGTGCCAGGTTTCCTCCAGACGTGACACTTGCATTCAAATCAAATTTTATTTGCACATACACATGGCTAGCAGATGTTCATGTGAGTGTAGCGAAATGCTTGTGCTTCTAGTTCACGACCATGCAGTAATTTCTAACAAGTTCAATCTAACCAACAATTCCCAACAACTACTTATACACCACAAGTTTAAAGAATGAATTAACAATATGTTACAAAAAATATATGAAAGAGCGATGGCTGAACGGCATTAGGCCAAGATGCAGTTATTATAGATAGAGACAGTATTGATTACATATAGATGAGTAATGTAGGTTGTGAAACATTATACTAAAGTGGCGCATTGTTAAAGGGCTAGTGATACATGTATTACATACATTTTTCATTATTAAAGTGGGCCAAAGAGCTTCAATCTGGTGTTTAGCAGACCAGACGAACCTTAGGGTTGCCTTTTGGCAATACTCCAAAGCGATCTGTCATGTGCATTTTACTGAGGAGTGGCTTCCGGCTGGCCACTCTACCATAAAGGCCCGGTCGGTGGGAGTGCTGCAGAGATGCGTTGTCCTTCTGGAAGGTTCTCCCATCTCCACAGATGTAAACTCTTGGGAGCTCTGTCAGAGTTGACCATTGTGTTCTTGGTCACCTCCTGAGCAAGACCTTCTTCTCCCGGATTGCTCAGTTTGGCCCGGGCGGCCAGCTCTAGGAAGAAGTCATGGCTTTGGTTTCCAAACTTCTCTCTATTTTAGAATGGAGCCCACTGTCTTGGGACCTTTAATTGCTGGTTTAGAAATGTATTGCGAGTAATTCTTGTTCCCCAGGATCTGTGCCTCGGACCACAATCCTGTCTTGGAGGTCAAGGACACTTCCTTCGACTTTCATGGCTTGTTTTGTGGCTCTACATCCACTGTCAATGTGGGACCTTAAATAGACAGGGTGTGTGCCTTTCCCGATTCATCTCCAATCAATAAATTTACCACAGGTGGACTCAATCAAGTTGTTGAAACATGGCAAGGAATGAGCTTACCAATCTTCGACGTCTCATAGCAAAGGGTCAGAATACCTAAATTAAAGTAATTTGTTTTTCATTTCATTATTTTGCAAAATTGTCTTAACCAATTTTCGCTTGTCATCACGGGGCATTGTTTGTAGATTGATGAGGAAAAATATTTAAATACATTTTAGAATAAGTGTAACGTACACAAAATGTGGAAAAAGGGAAGGCGTCTGAATAATTTCCCCTAAAGCTTTTCTTGCCTTGTTTTGTCACATGAACTGACTGAAATTAGGCAAACTATGATTTGAATTTTAGCAACATTGAAATGGCTTGAAAAGCGGAATTTTGCATTATTGCTCTTTAAAAAATTAGCTATATTGTTGTATTGGGTGAAAATGAAAACTATTCTCTGCTTTTCTGCCTCATTGGAATAAAAATGTATTTTCTTATAGCCTAACTAGTCTTCTTCTTTACAAGTTTTTAAACACATTTAGCACAGACACATGTTAATTGTCTTTATTAATCACGTATCACTTCATTATTCACCCTGCAAGAAAATATCTGGAATTGAACTTGGTAGTAGTAGTTGTGTGTATGTTTTTTGAAGTTGAAGGATCCCATAATCTCCTGCTTAAACATTTAACTATCTTAGAATACAAGGGCTGGATTTGCACTTAACAATTTCATTGTCAGTCAAGCAAATTAAGTTCAAATGCCGAGATCTGGAGCCCATCTCTGCTGCGCCTGTATCAGCACAATGATGCAGCGCCATACAGCTAGGATGTTTTTTGTGTATGACAATATAGACGTCACAAGAAAGATAGAGCCAATTCACCTATACAAAACAGCCTTACAGTGTGAAGTCATAAGTTACATACACCTTACGCCAAATTACATTCTTAAAACTCCAAGTTTTTCACAAGTCCTGACATAATCCTCGTAAAAATTCCCTGCCTTAGGTCAGTTAGGATCACACTTTGTTTTAACGAAATTGAAATGTCAGAATAATCAGTATAGAGAGATGACTTTATTCAGCGTTATTTCTTACATCACATTTCCATGGGTCAGAAGTTTTCACTACGCTCAAATTAGTATTTGGTAGCATTGCTTTAAATTGTTTAACTTGGGTCAAACGTTTCGGGAAGCTTTCCACAAGCTTCCCACAGAATTTGGGTCGTGAACTTTGGCCCATTCCTCCTGACAGAGCTGTGTAACTGAGTCAGATTTTGATAGACCTCCTTGTTCGCACACGCTTTTTCAGTTTCTGCCACAAAATTCTCTTGAATTGAGGTCAGGGGGCTTGTGATGGCCACCCAAATACCTTGACTTTTTGTCCTTAAGACATTTGCTACAACTTTGGAAGTATGCTTGAAGTTCATTGATCTATGGGAGACCTATTTGCGGACCAAGCTTAACTTCCTGACTATATCTTGAGATGTTGCTTCAATATATCACATATTTTTCCTGCCTTATTATGCCATCATTATTGTGAAGTGCACAGGTCCCTCCTGCAGCAAAGCACCCCACAACATGATGCTGCCACCCCCGTCCTTCACAGTTGGGATGTGTTCTTGCGGCTTGCAAGCCTCCCCCTTTGTCTCCAAACATAACGATGGTCATTATGGCCAAACAGTTCTATTTTTTGTTCAATTGACCAGGAGGGACAATCTTCCAAAAGTACAATCTTTGTCCCCATGTGCAGTTGCAAACCGTCAATAGTCTGGCTATTATGGCGTGTTGGAGCAGTGGCTTCTTCCTTGCTGAGCGGCCTATTCAGGTTATGTCGATAAGGGCTCGTGTTTACTGTGGTTAAAGAACTTCTGTACCTGTTCCTTCCAGCATCTTCACAAGGTCCTTTGCTGTTGTTCTTGGGATTGATTTCCACTTATTCGCCACCCAAAGGACGATAACATTCTCTAGGAGACAAGAAACGCATCTCCTTCCTTGAGCGGCTTATGACGACTGCGTGGTCCCATCGGTGTTGATACTTTGCGCACCAATGTTTGTACAGATGAACGTGGGTATCTTGCAGGCGTTGGAAATTGCTCCCAAGGATGAAGCCATACTTTGTGGACGTCTACAATTTTGGCTGATTTATTTAGATTTTTCCCATGATGTCAAGCACAAGAAGCACTGATTTTGAAGGTAGGCCTTGAAATACATCCCCAGTACAAATCCAATTGACTCAAATATGTCAATTAGCCTATCAGAAGCTTCTAAAGCCATGACATCAATTTTCTGGGAATTTGCAAGCTGTTTAAAGCACAAGCAACTTGTGTATGTAACTTTGACCCACTTGGAATTGTATACAGTGAATGTATAAGTGAAATAATCTGTCTGTACACAATTTGTTGAAAACTTACTTGTGTTATGCACAAAGTAGATGTCAACAACTTGCCAAGAACTTATAGTTTGTTAACAAGAAGTTTGTGAGTGGTTGAAAAAAAGTTTAAATGACTACAACCTAAGTGTATGTAAATTCGACTTTCAACTGTATGTGAAAGGCAGTCGTACACCACAGCTGTTTACCAAGAATTAATGCAAACTAAATGCTGGAAAGTAGTAGGCCTAGGTTATTCAATTATGCTAACAAAAATATCAGAAATAGGCAGTTTGCTTGAATACCAACACAAGTGCGAAATGCGATGCAATGTGAAACAGAACAGTTGTACAACCAACATATCAGATGATAAAGAAAATGACACAATCATAATTATAGGTTGTTACATTACAGTAAACCAAAAGAGGAATTGGAGAATCCAAATAACCAAAAACATAGCCCTACAGCCTACTACAGTTGAGATGCAGCCATGCACAGTGGTTCTTGCCAAACAAATAGCCTATACAGGCCCGCTTCCAACATGGAAAATCATGCGCTCCGCCTTCATGAGTTTAAGCAACACATCTTAATATGTTCACAATTAGACTTTATTGTGAACAAATTTGACCTATGTAATACATTTAAGAGTAATGCCAGCATACCATAAACACGGTTTCCAATATGTTTACAGTTCTATTTAACAGCTACGATTAACCAATGAGGCTACCAAGAACACCATAATAGCAGCTGCAGTAACGAGTATTCGCAGCACTCTCTTCCATGAACCAGTTGCTATTAATTAACATTTTTTGGACGAGAAAACCTGAGGCTACGGGAAGATTCTAGGCTAACCTGGGCTGGCTCTACTGTGGAAGCCATTATCCCTGGCAGTGCTTGTGGAGGGTGGGTAGGCTCTACACACGACCTAGTTTGGAGCTCGCTAGCATTCAACGCTGCTGGCTTCAGCTGCAAAATGGCTTACAGACTGATATCCTGAGAAAGAGTGACAATCAGTCAAACAATTTGGAGGGATTACAACTGACAAAAAGTAATGTTCATTTGAGAAAACAACTCAGAAACACAGGATCCATAATCAGAGACAAGTTCCGTTCCCCTCTTTGTTAACAGGATTGTGATCTTGATTAAATCAACATTTAACACTAGTCATCTGAATAATAGTTTTAAAATTAATCAATTAAAACTTAACTTCAAAGAATCAAACTGATTTCATACATTTCAAAGTGTACAAGTAAGTTTACATATTAGTGTAAGGTTAGACTCTAGTAAACAAGTAGGCTTGTATTACTAAAGCAGAACTTTGCTTGAACAAAATTCTAAATACAGTTCAACTTAATGTTCTGATGCCGTTCAGGCAGTTTAGAATTATTTGATGGGATTTAATTGTGAAGAATGTACCCCTTCTGAGGTGATTTGTGATGTTTTACTTGTGCTTCCCGATGACTGTGTTTTTAATTTTAATGTGTATACCACATATGTATATTTGATCTGTATTGGGCAGGACAAAGAGACCTAGGTCCCTCTTTGGGCTAGGGCAGTATTTTCACGTCCGGAATGAAAAGTGTGCCCAAGTAAAAATTGCCTGTTACTCAGGCCCAGAAGCTAGGATATGCATTATTAATTGGTAGATTTGGATGGAAAACACTCTACAGTTTCTAGAAACTGTTTAAATAATGCCTGTGAGATAACAGGAACTGACTTATGCAGCGAAAGCTCGCAGAGGACAATCATCCACAAAAAACAAAATGTTTTCAGCTACCACTGTTATCCAATGGCTCACAGATTGGCAGTTCTAGGGTCAACAGTCGTAGAAGTAGTTTCAGGGTGGTTTTTGGAAAAATGAGCTAGAAGTTTTGTATTCTTCTAAAGTGGCTCCCATTTTTGGCTGTAGTGGTTCCATGCACGTGGAATGATAAGCGCGGTCTTGTTATTTATCTCCGGTAATGGAGCATACTATTCTCCGTCTTAAATTTGATCGTATTTTACGTATTAGGGTACCTGAGTTTGATTATTAACATTGTTTGACTTTTTGGATAAGGTTTGTATGCAGGGTTTTGAAGAGGGAAGCCGGTGGATTAATTGAATGAAGCGCGCAAGCTAAACTAGTTTTTATGGATATAAAGAAGGACTTTATCGAACAAAAGGACCATTTGTGATGTAACTTGGACATTTTGTGGATGCCAACAGAAGAAGATCTTTCAAAGTAAGGCATTTATTATATTCGCTATTTACTGACTTTCGTGTCGCACCTGCCTTGGTTTGAAAAATGGTTTTCATGGCATTGTATGCGGGGCGCTGTCTTCAGATAATCGCATGGTGTGCTTTCGCCGTTAAAGCCTTTTGAAAATCGGACACATCGGCTGCGATTAACAAGAGTTAGCTTTATTTTTGATTATTAACACTTGTATTTTCATTTGAATGTTTAAATATTATTATTTCTGTAATTGAATATCGCGCTCTGCAATTTCACCGGATGTTGTCCAGGTGTCCCCGCTAGCAGGCACCTTAGCCATAACAGATTTAATGTCTTCCCTGGAAAAATAAAGTAACACTATTTATATAATAATAGTGGTACAAGTGAACAAACATAGTCAATACCAGTGTCCAACCTCGGCTCCACTGATCTCTGGATCTATTTAGTGAGAGAGGACTCTATTCCAGCCAGGCAATAGCAATGTGATTCAACTAATTAGGTTTGGACAAGTTGAATCAGTTGTGTTAGCTGGGTTGGACAGAAGCCTGACACCCAGCACGTTTGGTCTGCTTGCAGTTGTAAACGGTTATACAAACTGTGTTGACTTTAACTTTTCTATTTACAACATTTGCTAACATAAGCACAATTTTACAGTGTTCAAAACATTAGAACACCTTTCTATGTATAGGCAACATGTTGGCAGTCTTTGACTAAATTCATGGATGTTATGGCGTCTAAAACTTTGCACATACACTGCTGCTATGTAGTGCCAAATCTAATTGCGCTGGCTGGGAATAATACATTATGCCTATATGGTCTCTTGCAATGTTCAAAGATGTACAAAAAAAGAAATACATTTTCCAACCCCTTTGTATTATCTATACCAGATCTGAATTGACATGCATTATGGATGATTAACGAAGGGAGCGGTTGGGTGTATCATAACAAATACAGGAAACGTGTCTCGGTAGCCTTTTGGTCACGCTGACTAGGAATTCAAGGGTGTGGTGGTGTGGTGGTCAGAATGCCGACCCGGTGGTGCTATAGTCTACCGGAGGGGAGAGAATTTCTCTTCAGTGATGGTTAGTGGATGTCAGGCGGAGTGGTCGTGTATATCGGCCCCCAAGCGTTTAGCTGAGAACCCTGGGAAGAGCCTGATACTACGTTTGTGCTCTGACTGGGCCTGCATTGTCTGTGTCACTCTACTTCACTGACAAGAACAGCGTCTCCACTGATGAAGGTGATGTAGTGTACTACCTGTATGTTTAAATGGAGGAAGGGAAAGGGGGATCCTAGTTAGTTGCACAACTAAAATACATTAAAACCAAAATGTGTCTTCCGCATTTAACCCAAACCCTCTGAATAAGAGGACGGGAGCTGCCTTAATCGATAATACACGTATCGTGGCCCGGTGAAGTTTTGTTGGAGGTTAACTGTCTTACAAGGGCAGACTGCAGATTTTTCCCTTTTGGCTCAGGATTGGAACAGAACCTTCGGTTCTGACCCAATTCTCTTAACGGCTAGGCTACCTTGTGAGTCTGCTATATACTTTTAAACACTGTAGGCCAGATGGATTTAGTCGCTAGTATATACTGTAAATACTTAGGAGTTGTACTATCCCTCTAAACTTCATCACTGTCAAGGAGGTGTGTGAGTACAAAACTTGAAACACTTCAATCAAATGAAGGTTTATAGCTCTACTCACACCAGAAAGTTCAACGCCTCTCAGCAGGACTATGAAACAGTGATTTATGGACCCTWGTGAATTATGGACCATTATACATTTACCATAATACCAGGCTTAGTTAAGCGTCTGGGGAGTGGGTGGGTAATGGCTGTCGGTCGGTGGTGAGTTTGCTGACAAGAAGATGAAAAGTHATGTTTTGTTGTCTATTTTGTTTTAAATTTCAATCACTGTACATTGTGCTCTTAATGTATCTCTGTCTCTGACAGATGTTTTATTATTTATGATTAAAATAAGCCACACTTTCATATCAGCAATAAATAATAAGTATAGAAGAATGATCTGAGTCATTGTATACCGTAATAACAAACCAACGGCATTCATTGCTACAGTAATAATGGCATTGAATACTTCTGGCATTGAATGTGCATCCATTCTGGGCACAGGGCTAGACAGTTATATTCTAAGGGGGTTCTGTGTCTTTGTGGTACCTCTGTGATGTGAGTCACAGTGACGTCCCCTGCCACTGGCCTCACAGTGTGGCAGACAGACAGTCCGAGCTGAGACCCAGCTGTGGAGTAACAGAACGACAAKAAYAAGGCAAAGGTTCCTCTAACGTTGAGGGAACGTCTATAGACAAACCTCCTGCGAACCGTTAGGGATATCTGAAAGTCTAATTGGTCCCCTTGGACATTGGCATCTCATTGGTCTCACCACTGGCTACTGATGCACTGACGCGGTTCCAAGCACTGTATGATTGCTGGACGTATTTTGCATATAGTGTCACTCTGTCACCATAGAAAGCATGACAATACGTCCTCAATTTGCTCACATCTGCTTTTTTTTCATGAGTCATTCTATTTCATCTATAAGTTAGAAACAACCCTCAAATCATCTGAGTTAAAATGTGATATAACATGCGTGTTGTTTTGGCTTCTACAAGGTGTCATGATGATCTATTTATCATATAATAATCCACCTATCTGCAACATATCTTGGTGCTTTTTACAGTTCTGTGCTGGTTCCAAAAATACAGCTTCCCCACCCCCTAAAAATGCATTTAAATCATATAAAAATCTATGTGTTATTAACACTGTCCACGCTACCTTGGCTCGGTTAGCAAATCAGTCATATCGCCCTAAGATAATGGCTGTCATCCATTTCTATGAGTGAGACTGCTTAGGAGACACGGCTGACTCCAGAGACAGCACTCACACAGTACACTGGTCTAGTAAATGCAAATACTCTCACTCTCTTTCTCTTATTTCTTTCACTCTCTCTCTCTCTTTTCTCTCTTTCTATCGCTCTCTCCCTTTTATCTCCTTTCTCCTTTTATTCGTCCTTACAATCCCTTATTCAATAAACCTTAGCCCAGGAATAATGTCTGCATCTTGAAGTAATGGTCGCAGCTAGTGGTGTATTGAAAGGCCAAATACTGTCTAGCATCTGTCTACATTATACGTGCATTCGGGAAAGTATTCAGACCCCTTGACTTTTTCCACATTTTGTTACGTTACAGCCTTTATTCTAAAATGTATTAAAAAACATGTATCATCAATCAAAACACAATACCTCATAATGAAAAGCAAAAACAGGTTTTTAGAAATGTTGCAAATTTGTAAAATGTATACACCTGAAAATATGCATTGACATAAGTTATTCAGACCCTTACTCAGTACTTTGTTGAGCACTTTTGGCAGCGATTATGGCCTCGCGTCTTATTGGGTATGATGCTACAAGCTTGGCATACCTGTATTTGGGGAGTTTCTCCCATTCTTCTCTGCAAGCTCTGTTAGCTTGGATGGGGAGTGTCTGCACAGCTATTTTCAGGTCTCTCCAGAGATTTTAGATGAGTTCAAGTCCGGGCTCTGGCAGGGCTCTCAGGACATTCAGAGACTGTCCTGAAACCACTCCTGCGTTGTCTTGGCTGTGTGCTTAGGGTCGTTGTCCTGTTGGAAGGTGAATCTTCACCCCAGTCTGAGGTCCTGAGCGCTCTGGAGCAGGTTTCATCAAGGATCTATCTCTCTGTACTTTGCTCCGTTCATCCTTCCCTCGATCCTAACTAGTCTCCCAGTCCCTGCCGCTAAAAAACATCCCCACAGCAGATGCGCCACAACCATGCTTCACTGTAGGGATGGTGCCAGGTTTCCCTCCAGACGTGAAGCTTGGTATTCAGGCCAAAGAGTTCAATCTTGGTTTCATCAGACCAGAGAATCTTGTTTCTCATGGTCTGAGAGTCTTTAGGTGCCTTTTTGGTAAACTCCAAGCGGGCTGTCATGTGCCTTTTCTGAGGAGTGGCTTCTGTCTGGCCACTCCACCATGAGGCCTGATTGGTGGAGTGCTGCAGAGATGGTTGTCCTTCTGGAAGTTTCTCCCATCTCCACAAGGAACTCTGTAGCTCTGTCTGAGTGACCATCGGGTTCTCGGTCACCTCCCAGACCAAAGCCCTTCTCCCTGATTGGTCAGTTTGGCCGGGAGGCTCTAGGAAGAGTCTTGGTGGTTCCAGACTGRTTCAACAAAGGTYCTTCTACAAAGTACTGAATCCTGTGATTTAAAAYAAAAMKWAAAAACCTGTTTTTGCTTTGTCATTATGGGGAATTGTGTGTAGATTGATGAGGAAAAATAAKAKWTTTATACATTTTTAAATAAGGCTGTAACATAACWAAATGTGGAAAAAGTTGAYGYGTCTGAATACTTTCCGAATGCACRGAATATACACGACTAGTCAACATYTGGATAGATATATGTGTGTACAAAACATTAGGAACACCTGCTCTTTCCATGACATCGACTGARCAGGTGAATCCAGGTGAAAGCTATGATCCATTATTGATGTCACCTGTTAAATCCACTTCAATCAGTGTAGATGAAGAGAAGGGATTTTTAAGCCTTGCGACATTTGAGACATGAATTGTGTATTTGTGCCATTCAGAGGGTGACAAAATATTTAAGTGCCAGGGGTATGGTAGTAGGTGCCAGGCGCACCGGTTTGAGTGTGTCAAGAACTGCAACGCTGCTGGGATTTTCATGCTCAACAGTTTCCCGTGTATCAAGAATGGTCCACCACCCAAAGGACATCCAGCCAACTTGACACAACTGTGGGAAGCATTGAAGTCAACATGGGTCAGCATCRCTGTGGAACYATTTCGACACKTTGTAGAGTCCATGCCCCGAAGAATTGAGGCTGTTCTGAGGGCAAAAAGAAGGGGTACAACTCAAGGTGTTCCTAATATTTTATACACTCAGTGTATATGTGTGTAAATTATATTTTTAAAAACTTGTACTGTATTGGTTYTATAGTTGTGTACTGTATTGGTTGTATAGTTGTGTACTGTATTGGTTGTATAGGGTAGTTGCTGCCCATGTTGTCATTGGCTATACGAGGGTATGTTATTCCTGTATGTTAATGCTTTAATTACCAATTGCTTTGTTTAATGGGACTGGTGGAGCAATCCTTAATTCGAATGCTCTTATTAACGTAAGTAGTGCCACTATGTCATCAAACAATCTGTCCCAGCAGGATGTTCAATAATGACATTGTGTTACCCTTCCATGTTATACACAACAGCCCAATAACAAGGGTTATAATCCAAACAAATTACTCTGCCGGTAGACATTGTTTTTCCAGAAGAGGTGGCAACATTACCCAAAGCTGTTCCCCTGCAGCTGTCACATCAACTGAATGTTCATGTAATCAATTGTGTGTGTGTGTGTGTTGTGTGTTGTGTGTGAGACAAGAGGTCAATTCGGGATGCGGGGGTCCTCAGGCACTCAAGGGCCCGTCGGGGGAGTTCACCAGCATGAATCACCCCAGTAGCTACGACAACGGCATGAGCTGCAGCTGGCGCATCACTGTGGACCCAGGCATGGTAAGTACCACAATGCAACACATTCAAAACACAAGGACTTTTATACAGTAACCTCTTTCCCTTTTGCTGTGCTCTTTCCTCAAACAAATACACTGAACAAAAATATAATGCAATATTCAACCATTTCTAAGATTTACTGAGTTACTTCATATAAGGATCTCAGTCAATTGACATAAATTCCTTAGGCCCTAGTCTATGGATTCCACACTTTAGAGAAAAGTTGGGGCATGGATCAGAAAACCAGTCCATATCTGGTGTGACCACATTTTGCCTCATGCAGCGGCGACATCTCCTTCACATAGGGTTGATCAGGCTGTTGATTGTGGCCTGTGGAATGTTGTTCCACTCCTCTTCAATGGCTGTGCGAAGTTGCTGGATATTGTGGGGACTGGAACCGTTGTCGTACACGTTGATCCAGAACATTCACACATGCTCAATGGATGACATGTCTGGTGAGTATGCAGGCCATGGAGAACTGGGACATTTTCAGCTTCCAGGAATTGTGTACAGATCTTTGCGACATGTAGCTTGCATTATCAGTAGTCATGCCCTGACCTTAGAGATCCTTTTATGTCTCTATTTTGGTTTGGTCAGGGTGTGAGTTGGGGTGGGCATTCTATGTTTTGTTTCTATGTTTTCTATTTCTGTGTGTTTGGCCGGGTGTGGTTCTCAATCAGAGGCAGCTGTCTATCGTTGTCTTGATTGAGAACCAATATTAGGTAGCCTTTTCCCACCTGTGTTTTGTGGGTAGTTGTTTTCTGTTTTGTTGTTGTTGCACCAGACAGAACTGTTTCGTTTTGTTCCACTTTGTTATTTTGTGTCAGTGTTCAGTTTGAAAATAAAATGATCATGAACAGTACACACTGCGCTTTGGTCCTCTCTTCAGACGAGCGTTACAATCATGCTGAAACGGTGGGGTAATGTCGGAGTGAATGGCATGATAATGGCCTCAGGATCTCATCACGTTGTCTCTTGTGCATTCAAATTTCCATTGATAAAAAATTAAATTGTGTACGTTGTCCGAAGCTTATGCCAACCCATACCATAACCCCACCGCACCATGCTCATCCACACAACGCTATTATATGTTGTCTGCTATCTGCCGGTACAGTTGAGAGCACACTTCTCCAGCGTGCCAGTGCCATTGAAGGTGAGTATTTGCACACTGAAGTTGGTTACAACGCCGACTGCAGTGAGGTCAAGACCCTGGTGAGGACGACGAGGCACTCAGATGAGGCT
>NW_019944638.1:66546-74408 GCF_002910315.2 Salvelinus sp. IW2-2015
TCTCTCTCTCTTCTTCGCCCCCCTCTCCTCCTCTCTAAATCTCTCTCTCCCCTCTCTTCCTCTTTCTCTCTATCTCTCTCTCTCTCTCTCTCTCTCTCTCTCTCTCTCGTCTCTCTCTCTCTCTCTCTCTCGTTCTCTCTCTCTCTCTCTCTCTCTCTCTCGCACACACACGCATACAGCACACACACCCCCACACACACAGTCAAGCCTCCACTAAGTAGCAGTATGTCTACTGCTCAGTCTCTAAGACAGTGAAATAATAAAAACCTGCCTGTTTGTTTTCCTCTACTCCAGGTGATCCATTTGTTGTTGAAGCACTTTCTCCCTGGAGGCAACAGACCTGTGCACAGCAGACACTTTACAATACAGGACAACCTGGAGTCATCGGTAAAGACACTGAGACACTGGAGCCAGACTAATTTAAAGTGGATTAGGCCAAACATCCAGGCACAGGGTTTGGTAGGCCAACATTTATTACTGTGAAACCTCGAGGGGGAGACATATGGGAAGGTTTGTGTGTTGGAGTGGGGGTATGGTGTGGTGTGTGTGTGTGTGTGTGTGTGTGTGTGTTGTGGTGTGTGTGTGTGGGTGTGTGTGTGTGCTTCTCAAATAGCTCGCTATACAGATCAGATATTGATCCACACAGGGTTTGAGAGTGGGTACAGGTGTAGGGTAGGGGATCATCCTTGGCATGTCTTCAAGTATGTGTCACATCTCACATGGTGGGGCACAAAGAATTTATTCAAAGGAATGTAATTCCATTTCTGTCCTTTGAGCCTGTTCAAAACAAGTACCATACAGTCTCCAGCACATCGTACATTCATATTCAGTTGTTTGATCTATCCTCAGATCTTTCTCCTTGACTTTATACAACTCAACCCCCAGGTTCTCCCCACTATCACTAGCTTTTCCCATTTCCCATTTTATTACAAGCTCATTTACCTGAGAAACATATTACATTTAAATATTTAATTTACTCCGCATATCATAGTTCTATTACGCCTGTTAGGTGATGGTGTGTGCTCATTCAGACTGTTTCTGACAGGGTGGAGAATTAGACACCCAGCCAGAGGCTCCTCTCTCTCTTCTCTCTCTCTCTCTCTCTCTCTCTCTCTCTCTTTCTCTCTCTCTCTCGGTATCTCCAACTGTCCATTTCTCACCTCTTAGCTGACACGCTGGGATGTCTGCACAGCAAAGGGGGAGCTATGTGAATGTGAGGTGGAATTTTAAGGTGACTGTGCAAAAGCGTTGATGTTTTAAACCTTGTGGATAGGACTCCATTTTTTCCCCTGTACTTTTCTATACTTTCTAATACCGTATAGTTAGAGATTGGTGGATGTAAATGTGAGGCCACACCATTCATCTCAACTGTGTTTACACTTTCCACTGTGCCACACGTTAACACATAGCCAAACTTCTCTCTTCACAAATGGATGCAGACACACACACGCACCACACACACATACACACATAACTAACCCTGCAGTGTTGTTGCAACACCTCCTCTGGCTCTTCACTTCCTCTGCCCCTTGGCTGCAGCACGACACACCTCAACACTCACACACACTCTCTCTCTCTCTCTCTCTCTCTCTCTTTCTCTCTCACACCACACCAGTGTCCCTATTCCCCACACCCTCAACACCACAGCCCCACAGGACCATCCACACTCCAAGGCTATAAGGGGATGAGCTTTGATGTCAAACCCAATTAGGCGCGTCCACGGACGGACACAGCCTATAAGCCTGGCTGGCCTGCCTCTTCACTACTCCACTTTAAGTTACAGCCCCTAACAGATTACAGACTTTCAGAGGGAGGTCAACTCTGCACTGGCGGAATGTCACATTGCTGTTTGACATTACTCGACTGTTTTTGTAAACATAGCCACACAAAAATGCATCATAGCATTTATTGGAATGTATTGAAAAGATCTATGATATATAGATATAAGGACTGTTACATGTTAGGTCTAGACGTATGGCCAGTAGCTATTGATTTGACATAAAAATGTTCATATGTACAGTAATTCACATATTGTTTTCTTCTTTCTCTCTGTTGTTTTTGGCTCTGCAGGGAGGTTGTGTGGCGCTCCAAACCCGGGCGATAGTGTCATGGGAAACGCTATGTTGTTGTTCTTTGACACCAATGACAGAAATACAGACACGGGATTCAAAGCAAAGTACCAAAGCTGTGACACCAGAGAGTACTTTAGGTAAAAACAACACCATTATCCAATCAACAGTGATGATAGTTATGGACATTCAGAACTTTTCAGCGGGGGAAAGGAGAGGGAGAGGGGGAGAGAGAGAGGGGGAGAGGAGAGTGAGAGAGAGAGTGGAGAAGAAGTGGGAGAAGAGAGAGTGAGAAAAGAAGGAGGAGAGAGAGAGAGAGAGAGGAGAGAGAGAGAGAGAAGAGGAGGAGAGAGAGAGAGAAGAGAGAGAGAGAGAGAAGAGAGACGAGAAGAGAGGAAAGAGAAAGAGAGAGGAGAGAGGAGAGGAGAGGAGGGGAGAGGGAGGGAGAGAGAGAGCGGAGAAAGAGACGCAGGCAAGACACATAGAAGGAGTAACAGAGAAGAGGAGCAAGAGAGAAAGCGATGGATGGTGGGGTATCCTTGAGGTGTCTGTTTCAGCTGAAGTCCTTTCCATCTCCACACTCCTGCCTTCCAGAAATAGCCGGTGCTGGTGGCGCTCTCAAGGTGACCGCGGGGATCTACTGACCCCTGGGTTCCCAGCACAGAACTACGAGAACGGGGCTCTCTAACCAGTACACACACACACACACACACACACACACACACACTCACTCACTCAACTCACTCACTCACTCACCACTCACTCACTCACTCTCACTCACTCACTCACTCACTCACTCACTCACTCACTCATCCTCACTCACTCACTCACTCACTCACTCACACACAACACACCACACACACACACACAACTCACACACACTATCCGGCCTCCACAAGGACATGCCATCCATGGTACCACACACAACTCCCATACACACGGCAGCAGCTCTCTACCAAGTAGTGTATTATCCACAACACATTGTTTACGTGGCCCCTGTCTTTCTGTGAGGTACTTTACAGTCAATAGCACCTTTCTCTCTGTCTGAGGCAGTGYATAATAATAACATGGTCCGTCATGTCGTGTGCTGTATYGAGCTAAGCTACATCAATAACAATCAATGGGGAAACGGACTCCTATATTTTGGGGTGTTTACAAATGAGGTGCCCKTTTAGTAAATCCATGGTCACTAGGCACCATCTGAACACAGGGGGATGTTGACCATGCTTGATGTTCTGGATAGTGGATGGAGATTGGGGAGCAACTCGCGTCTTGTTTGGCTCAGAGCACGGCTGAGCGCTTTGACGTCAGCTTTTGCTTGGTTTGGATCATTAGATCATTGGTCTGCGTCACACATGGCACCCTATAGCCCTTTATAGTGCACTACYWGTCCCATAGGGCTCTGGTTAAAGTAGTGCACTYTGTAGGGGAAATGGTYCCATTTGGGACTCARSCTTGGTCCTGTTGTTTGGCTGTGTATTATCTGGCTTGCTCATGTTGCTTTCTGTCTCCTTCTTGGCTTGGATGTTGAGGCGGATGGGCTCCTGTCCAAACCGTCACAGCCCAGGAGATATTGGATGATTTTTATTCATGACTCGTGTCAATATGCAGCGCATGCAGCCGTCTGCAACCTGGGCACCCTCCAGGCAGAAAGAGAGAGAACGAGATGGATGGGAACATTGAGGATAAATTATGCTTAAAGCAATGTAGATAGAAATGAAATGTAGAGAAAGGACACCCTTGCCCGTTTCCTGCTGACGAGTGACTGTGTCCATTCTAGAGATGTAACTTCTCTCAGTAATGTTTTTCTTAAGGTTGTGCCTTACTTAGAAAGCCCCTGCCTTGGAATATGAATACGTTAGATTGTGTGCCAAAACCCCGCCCCCACCAGAATCTACTAGAAGGAATGTCAGACTCATGTTGGTGCATATGTAATCGATGTGAAATGGCTAGCTAGGTAGCGGTMGTGCGCGCTAGCAGCCTTTCAGTCGGTGACGTCACTTGCTCTGAAACCTTGAAGTAGTGGTTCCCCTTGCTCTGCAAGAGCCGTGGCTTTTGTGGAGTGATGGGTAACGATGCTTCGTGGGTGACTGRTGTTGATGTGTGCAGAGGGTCCCTGGTTCGAGCCCGGGTCGGGGCGAGGGGACGGACTAAAGTTAAACTGTTACACATATGGTTATATCAACTCTACCAATAGATTTATCCTGACATTGATTGAATCGTTGATCATTGATTTAATCATTGTAATTGATTGAATGTTTGATGAAGTAATGGAAATAAAATTGATGTTTGTATTCAAATTAAATGGATGTGTTTTTGTATGAAATGAATGCTTGTGGTCAAACAAAATGGATATCTTCCTGTTTGAAATGGATGTTTGTGGTCAAACGAAATGGTATGTTTGTTTGAAATTGATGTTTGTGGTAAAAACTAAATGGATATGTTTGTGTATGAAATGGATGTTTGTGGTAAAAACTAAATGGATTGGATATGTTTGTGTTTTGAAAATGAAATGTTTGTGGTAAAAAACTAAATGGATATGTTTGTGTATGAAATGGATGTTTTGGTAAAAACTAAATGGATATGTTTGTGTTTGAAATGGAATGTTTGTGGTAAAAACTAAATGGATATGTTTGTGTTTGAAATGGATGTTTGTGGTAAAAACTAAATGGATATGTTTGTGTTTGAAATGGATGTTTGTGGTAAAAACTAAATGGATATGTTTGTGTTTTGAATGGTGTTGTGGTAAAAACTAAATGGATATGTTTGTGTATGAAGTGTGTGTGAAATGAAATAGTATGTGCATGTGGTCCACAGTGGAGGATCAGTGTACCAGAGGGAGAGAAGATCAGACTGACGTTCTCCTCCTTCGACCTGGTCCCTGAGGCCTGTAGAGACTACGTAGATGTCTACGATGGTCATAAAACCGGCTCCGCCATGTTGGGTAAGACATCACTCTGTGTTATGCTAACTCTGGTATACAGCAGTTGGACTAGTATAGATACTTATAGTACAGATATACTTAGGCCTACACACCTGTTGCACAATATGTGTAGGCCAACACTCAAATGTACTTATTTACTAGTCTCATAATATATGTCAAAATACCTAATTATACCCTACCCTCATAATATGTGTACACTGAAATATTCATTTTCTAAAATAGGCTACTTTGTTCATGGATTTTCAATTATGAGAACAGAGAGACTGTGACAACAAGTGCAACATCTTCAGTCCTCCAAACCCACAATCAATATATTCTAAGTCCACAATTTGAGCAACTTTACTAATGAACTCGTTTTAGGAGGTATTGTATCTTAACGACATGCAACAGGAGCACTTGGCAGTTGAAACAGGCTGTGAGGAGTGAAATCAACTATGCATACAGCAACACTCAAATTCACTTCAGGCTGCATGAATAAGATATGATGTCCATTCAAAGTTTGGGTAGGAGATTGGAAAAATAGAGAGAGGTTCCCAAATTAGACTGGCATGTAAATGTAATCTCACAAACAGAAATTATGCAAAATAGCTGTATTTCTAGTTATATTGAGCTTACTATGTATGCGGAGACCTGTACAATACTTGTGTGAATTAATCAAATAATAATTGGTGTCACACTGTTTGTCATTTCACGTGGTGCATAAGGCCTGTCCAGGTTTCAGTGTAGCACAAATTGGAGTTTGGGTTATTATAACTAACTGTGCAGTTTGATTAGTGCCTAATCGAACTCTTTAGGGGTTTCTGAACAGTGACATGTTGTTTTCTCACAGGTCGATTCTGTGGTAGTAAGAATCCAGGCCGCGTGGATTCCAGTGGCAACACGATGGTGGTGCGTTTCAAAACCGATGCCACTCTCACCTCCAAGGGTTTCAGTGCCACGTTCACCAAGACCGGCCTCATCCCGACCACGGTCAAACCTACCACCATGATGCCCACAACACCAGCTATAACCGGTGAGTACACTACGGGGAAAAACATAGAATAACATAGAATTCTATATCGATGAGTGTACCCATAGATAATATATACGTTCTATATCTATGAGTGTACCCATAGACAATATATCAGTTCTATATCTATGAGTGTACCCATAGACAATATATCAGTTCTATATCTATGAGTGTACCCATAGATAATATATCAGTTCTATATCTATGAGTGTACCATAGACAATATATCAGTTCTATATCTATGAGTGTACCCATAGACAATATATCATTTATATCTATGAGTGTACCCATAGACATATATCACTTATACATGAGTGTACCAGACAATATCATATCTATATCTATGATGTACCCATAGACAATATATCATTCTATATCTATGAGTGTACCCATAGACAATATATCAGTTCTATATCTATGAGTGACCCATAGACAATATATCAGTTCTATATCTATGAGTGTACCCATAGACAATATATCAGTTCTATATCTATGAGTGTACCCATAGACAATATATCAGTTCTATATCTATGAGTGTACCCATAGACAATATATCACTTCTATATCTATGAGTTACCCATAGACAATATATCAGTTCTATATCTATGAGTGAACCATAAGACAATATATCAGTTCTATATCTAGAGTGTAACCCATAGACAAATAATTCAGTTCTATATCTATGAGTGTACCCATAGACAATATATCAGTTCTATATCTATGAGTGTACCATAGACAATATATCACTTCTATATCTATGAGTGTACCATAGACATATATCACTTCTATATCTATGAGTGTACCCATAACAATATATCACTTCTATATCTATGAGTGACCATAGACATATATCAGTTCTATATCTATAGTGTACCCATAGACAATATCACTTCTATATCTATGAGTGTACCCATAGACAATATATCAGTCTATTATCTATGAGTGTACCCATAGACAATATATTCAGTTCTATATCTATGAGGTACCCATAGACAATATATCATTCTATATTATGAGTGTACCCATAGACAATAATAAGTTCTATATCTATGAGGTACCCATAGACAAATGTATCAGTTCTGTATCTATGAGTGTACCCATAGACAATATATCACTTCTATATCTATGAGTGTACCCATAGACAATGTATCAGTTCTATATCTATGAGTGTACCATAGAACAGTATATCACTTCTATATCTATGAGTGTACCCATAGAAATATATAGTTCTATATCTATGAGTGTACCATAGACAATATATCAGTTCTATATCTATGAGTGTACCCATAGACAATATATCACTTCTATATCTATGAGTGTACCCATAGATAATATATCAGTTCTATATCTATGAGTGTACCCATAGACAATATATCAGAGTGGACCCAGTCAGATTGCCACGGTCAGAGGTGATATGCCCCTTCTAGGAATTAGCCTGTATTTGTAATTGTGATTTTGATATAGATCTAGTACTTGGTATGCCACAGTTACAGCTGTGTTGACTTTCTGCAGGTAGCCCCCTTCCTGCTCCTCTTGACTCCAGTTGAAATATGTGAGCTCTCTCCGTGGTATAATTGATTGGAATTCAGTGGCTTGCAGCAGCAAACAGTATCGATGTTGTAAACCTTCCTCACCAGAACATTGTTTGTCTTTTTCTAGTTTTTCATTCGTTTAAATGATATAGAATGATTGATTTCATCAGCAAGATAATTTGCTAAACTATGTCCACATTGCACACAGCAGGCATACATAGCAGGCATAACTTTGCTCTAGCAACTTCCATACTCTAACTGTACATTCAAATGACACCACTATTCCCTCTAATAGTGCACTACTTTTG
>NW_019944638.1:76380-90551 GCF_002910315.2 Salvelinus sp. IW2-2015
TAATAATGGTGCACTGTTTGTCATTTCACGTGATGCATGAAGGCCTGTCCGCATGTCTTAACGATCGAGTATAGCCACAAATGGGAGTTTGGGTTAAAATATATCTGAACAACTACCAACTGTGTGTCCCTTGCTTAGAATATAGCACCTCCAACCAATCCAAACACCACTCAAATGAACTCTTCAGGTTTCACCCCTGCTTAACCTCCATACCAAAACTATATGATAAAATTGTTTTTCTCACAGCAAAGTCGATTCTGAGGTAAGTAGAACAATCCAGGCCTGCTCGCGTGGATCCAGTGGCAGACCACAGAGGGGTAAACGTTTCAAACCGATGCCACCTCCACCTCTCAAGGTTTCAGTGCCACGTTCACCAAGATCTCGGCCGTCACCGACCACGGTCAAACCTACCACATGACAGAGTCACCAAAACAACAACCTTACCAAGCTATAACACCGGTAGCAGGAATAGCACAGGCAACGATGATCTGGGGAAGTAACAATCATACTAGAATCAGACACACTACCAAGCCAAATCTATATCTCATGAAGCTCGACCAACACGCGACTGTGACAGCAAACACCACAATATATCGACTCAACCACAACTCATACCACGACCCACACCCTCTCACCAACTAACCCAAAACAATACGAGGATAGTAACAGACTGAGTCAGAACAAAACACACACACCCAACAAAACAAACACAACACACAGCCAAAACAACACCATCCGACAGACCTGCACCCAACGATATAAATACTCGTCACACACACCAAAACTTCATATCCAAACCCCTAGGAGGCAACTTCACTTTACCCACCCAGGGCAGCAAGAGCTGGGAGAGAGGTACGAGTTACTATGATCATCCATGAGTGTACCCATAGACATATATCATCAATATCTATGTCAGATGACCCATAGACTGACAGTATATCAGTTCTATATCTATGAGTGTACCCATAGACAATATATCAGTTCATATATCTATGAGTGTAACCCATAGACAATATATCATGTCTATATCTATGAGTTACCCAGAGACAAATATACTCAAGTCTCCCATATCATATGAGTGTACCCATAGACATATAATCATTCTATAATCTATGAGTGTACCCATAGACAATATATCATGTCTATATCTATGAGTGTACCCATAGACAATATATCACTTCTATATCTATGAGTGTACCCATAGACAATATATCAGTTCTATATCTATGAGTGTACCCATAGACAAATATCATTCTATATCTATGAGTGTACCCATAGACAATATATCACTTCTATATCTATGAGTGTACCCATAGATAATATATCAGTTCTATATCTATGAGTGTACCCATAGACAATATATCAGAGTGGACCAGTCAGATTGCCACGGTCAGAGGTTATATGCCCCTTCTAGGAATTAGCCTGTATTTGTAATTGTGATTTTGATATAGATCTAGTACTTGGTATGCCACAGTTACAGCTGTGTTGACTTTCTGCAGGTAGCCCTCCTTCCTCCTCCTCTTGACTCCAGTTGAAATATGTGAGCTCTCTCCGTGGTATAATTGATTGGAATTCAGTGGCTTGCAGCAGCAACAGTATCGATGTTGTTAAACCTTCCTCACCAGAACATTTTTGTCAAAACTTGCCTCTTTTTCCAGTTTTTCATTCTTTTAAATGATATAGAATGWTTGATTTCATCAGCAAGATAATTTGCTAAACTATGTCCACATTGCACACAGCAGGCATACATAGCAGGCATAACTTTGCCTCTAGCAACTTCCATACTCTAAATGTGCATCCCAAATGACACCATATTCCCTATATAGTGCACTACTTTTGACCAGAGCCCTATCAAAAGTAGTGCACCACTGTATATAGTGAATAGGGTGCCATTTGGGACGCAGTTTAACGGATGTAAATCGTTGGCTATGTTGTGCAGATCAGTATAAACCAGCTGATTGATGAGCAGTGTTTGTTGGTGAATAATCACCCGTGTGATATGCTGGCATAATGGTTATCGCTGCCTTTCTCCTAACATAGACACAACGATAAGAGGCTGACAGGCAGCTTAAAGGACAATTCCACCCCCAAACTATATTTTGGTATTTGTTTCATTAGTCTATTGTTGACATAGTGCCAAAATGTTTTGCTTGTCAYCTATCAAGTTTTCAAGATATGTAATGTTCAAAGTACAGAAATTCATCCCATCATATGAAGCGAAACGCAGCATCATATGATGCAAAATGCATCATACGGTGATGATTTCTGTGTTTTGAAAGTTACATATCTTGAAAACTTGATTGCTGACAAGCTAAACATTTTGGGACTGTGTCAACAATGGACTAATTAAACAAATACCGAAATATCATTTTTAGGTGGAGTTGTCCTTTAAATAAGAATGAATACAGCTAAAACAATAGGGTGAGTGTGTCGTTTTTGTGTGTGTGCGACTCGAGGGAGTCTCCCATAGCCCTAAGCTTTGTCCATTCATCACTAACCCAAGCTTCATGTTCTCTGCTACAGACTCAGGCTGCGGTGGTGTCGAACGCTGTTGGGCCGTAAAGGGGAGATCCATTCTATGGGATTCCCAGATGCGTATCCCGGGAATCTTCACTGCTCCTGGAACATCACAGCTCCGGAAGCTTCCTGGTCAAACTGCACGTCACAGACATGTCCGTCACGGGAGAGGCGGGCCAGTGTGGCGAAGACAAGCTTGTCGTTTCTGACAGCCTCCAGGCACTTGGTAAGTTACAGCCGGTCCACCCAACCTGGATCCCCTGTTAATGTGTTATTATGGAGATCCAAAATGGCCCCAAATGGTGTCATAGAGGACAGACACTTTTAGTTGTTGGTTGTTGTTGTTTGGTAAACTCAGATGGACCGTCCAAATTGCTCGTCGGTCTCTATAAAGCCCCAAAACGGCACCCAGTGTAAACTCTGACAGCCATTAGTCCATTGATAAGACAAACACCCACAATACCCACCTACAGTATCTGTAGCCAAACCACAAAATGGCTACCAGCCCCTAGTTTCTTGTTAATAAGATGTGCCTGCCATCCACACTATGCCAAACCCCCAAATGGCGACAGTGGGGGCCAGGCAATAACCTTTGACCCGCTCCCCCTCGTATTTCCCAGACAAGCTGTTTGTCGACTGAGGGACACACACACACACACACCAACAAACAAATCAAGTAGCAAGAGACAGCAGATAAGCATATGCTGAGCAGAATGTGCCCCGTTGCTTGAAATGAAAAGGGGGCGGGGACTTTGACTCCTGGACAGAGCGCCAAGCACCAAGCTAGCCAGTATGCTGAGTGTGCCAGTGCCTGTCTCCTGTCCTCAGGGCTGTAAAGCTGTTGATTAGGATCTCTCCCCAGAGAAGGAGCGAGGCTAGGGAACTGTAAATGTGACCTCCTTGTTATTCACATCAGAGAGCTGGAGTCTGATAGTTTTACTCTAGCACAACACTCTGGAGCAGAGATGACAATAACACCTGCGGCGTGTGTGTGTGTGTGTGTGTGTGTGTGTGTGTGTGTGTGTGTGTGTGTGTGTGTGTGTGTGTGTGTGTGTGTGTTGTGTGTGTGTGTGTGTGTGTGTGTGTGTGTGTGTGTGTGTGTGTGTGTGTGTGTGTGTGTGTGTGTGTGTTGTGTGTGTGTGTGAGCAACGGTCAGTTCCTTCCTCACCAGAGTCTCTGTCGGAGCTCTAACTGTCAGGACAGGCGCGACCCCCTGCCAAGGGGAGCAGGGCTCCGCAGGAGGGCATGGTGGCCCCTGACAGCACACATTAACCTAACAAGTACAGGAGCAAAACACTAGGCAGCCACACAGACAAAGGGCAATAGAAATACAGACTCCTCCATTGTAGGCTCTTCAGTTGGTGCTGTTCATTTCAGAACTCTGATCTCCTTCATTTAAAAAATCTATAGTTACTGAGGTAGCGTAGACAGTAGTAAACGTTGAAAGCGGAGGGGTATGTTTTCTGAGATGTTGTACCCTTAGACCTTTTTGTGACGTGAAACCATTTGATTGATGTGTCTTTTATTTCACAAGGTTATATTTACATTATGACGTGACATGTTCTTTATCGAATGAGAGGACCGTGCCTCATCAGAAAATCTGTCTCTGTCTGAATGTCTATTGAACGTCTAATGATTACACATCTTTGCTAGACCAACATTGTATGCATTGAAATTAACATTTGTATTTGAATAATCTGGTTACTACTTCTTTGTTTCTATATTAGTAATATGTCTCTCTCTGTTCTCTCTGTCTCTCTGTCTCTCTGTCTCTCTGTCTCTCTGTCTCTCTGTCTCTGTCTCTGTCTCTGGTCTCTGTCTCTTCCTCTCTCTGTCTCTTCCTCTCTCTGTCTCTTCCTCTCTCTGTCTCTCCTCTCTCTGTTCTCTCTGTTCTCTCTGTCTCTTCCTCTCTGTCTCCTGTCTCTCTGTCTCTTCCTCTCTCGTTCTCTTCCTCTCTCTGTCTCTGTCTCTGTCTCTGTCTCTGTCTCTGTCTCTGTCTCTGTCTCTGTCTCTGTCCTCTTCCTCTC
The DNA here is from genome assembly GCF_002910315.2 of Salvelinus sp. IW2-2015. Taxonomy (NCBI): domain Eukaryota; kingdom Metazoa; phylum Chordata; class Actinopteri; order Salmoniformes; family Salmonidae; genus Salvelinus; species Salvelinus sp. IW2-2015. The sequence goes on from NW_019944638.1 coordinate 80,925, forward strand.
TCTGTCTCTCTGTCTCTTGTCTCTCTGTCTCTCTGTCTCTCTGTCTCTCTGTCTCTCTGTCTCTCTGTCTCTTTCTCTGTCTCTGTCTCTTGTCTCTGTCTCTGTCCTGTCTCTGTCTCTGTTCTCTTCCTCTTCCTCTTCCTCTCTCTCTGTGTCTCTGTCTCTCTGTCTCTCTGTCTCTGTCTCTCTCTGTGTCTCTGTCTCTTCCTCTCTCTGTCTCTTTCTCTCTGTCTCTGTCTTCTGTCTCTGTCTCTGTCTCTGTCTCTGTCTCTGTCTCTGTCTCTGTCTCTTCCTCTCTCTGTCTTATGTCTCTGTCTCTTCTCTCTCTGTCTCTGTCTCTGTCTCTGTCTCTCTCTCTCTCTGTCTCTTCCTCTTCTGTCCTTCTCTGTCTCTGTCTCTGTCTCTTCCTCTCTCTGTCTCTCTGTCTCTTCCTCTCTCTCTCTCTCTCTCTCTCTCTCTCTCTCTCTCTCTCTCTCTCTCTCTTCCTCTTCTCTGTCTCTGTCTCTGTCTCTCTCTGTCTCTTCTCTCTCTGTCTCTGTCTCTGTCTCTGTCTCTGTCTCTGTCTCTGTCTCTGTCTCTGTCTTGTCTCTTCCTCTCTCTGTCTCTGTCTCTGTCTCTGTCTCTGTCTCTTCCTCTCTCTGTTCTCTGTCTCTGTCTCTGTCTCTGTCTCTGTCTCTTCCTCTCTCTGTCTCTGTCTCTGTCTCTCTGTCTCTGTCTCTGTCTCTGTCTCTGTCTCTGTCTCTGTCTCTGTCTCTGCCTCTGTCTCTTCCTCTCTCTGTCTCTGTCTCTGTCTCTGTCTCTTCTCTCTGTCTCTGTCTCTGTCTCTGTCTCTCTCTCTGTCTCTGTCTCTGTCTCTTTCTCTGTCTCTTCCTCTCTCTGTATCTGTCTCTGTCTCTGTCTCTGTCTCTCTCTCTCTCTCTCTCCTCCAATCCAATACTCCTAATTTCCGTTCCTTCTCCATCCCAGGCACACACTGTGGCTACGTCCTTCCCCCTGTGGTGGTCAGTGCCAATAACAAGATGTCCCTGAGCTTCCTGTCCGACTCACGTCTCTCTGACCGAGGCTTGTCCGCCAAGTGGGAGGCCGTGTATCCTGAGGACATTGCCGGTAATAATCCCAGCTTTCTCCGCTTACACACACACACACACACACACACATGCACGTGTCAACGTGCACACATGTGAATCTGTACGCACACATACAAACACACACACACACACACATACACACCTGAGGCACCTTATATCGCTGAGGCAGCTCCACTACTCTCTAATAATGACCAGCCATAAAGTGAACTTTAGATCCCCGGGACATATTTATGACAGGAGCAACGTCATAGAARGAGAAGTATGAGTGGTAAGTACAGAGAAAGCACAGGTCAGGGTACACTGGTCAAACGAGGGAGAATGCTTTGATCATGATTATAATTTATCAATCGGAGGGCTTGACATTTCGGTTGTGAAAGGGGTGAGGAGGTCAGAAGGAGGATTTGTTTTTGTAAAGTCATTTGTTCTGATGTGGTAGCTTTAATATTTTCAACTGCTGTTTTACTGTGGCGTTGTTTGGCATTATACTACAGTTGTTTGGCATTATACTACAGTTTTTTGAGTCGTTCAGGACATTTCAGTTCATGGAAGTCAACACCCAAGGTTTTGGACGTCAACACCCACATTTAAAGAGATATCAATATGGACGTAAAGTGGATGTATTAAACGTTTATTTCTGTTACAAACTCCACGGACCCGCTCCATCTGAGTAAACACACATACWCTCCATCTTTAAATAAACAGGGAGAGCCAGATACCAGGGCTGATCGACCAGCTACATTAGGGTGTATTGCATAGGCTTGCACTGGCTGTTTATCACTGTGACACACTGTGCTTACTACTGAGTAAATTCTACTCTGCTCTCTGGCTGATGTTGAGGAAGCTGCAGCTCATCTACTTTAATCTGTTTATATCCCGTCTGCCCACTATCATCATTCAGACACACACACACACACACACACACACAAGGACGCATGCATGCACTTACACACACACGCACTGACCCATGAATGGACATACACACGCACATACACACGCACACGCACACACACACACACACACATGCATACAGTATGTACACACACTAACCCCCACCTTCATTCCACAGCGATCCAGGGATGCGGAGGGGCCTCCCATGAGATAAAAGGGGTTATTAAGTCTCAGAACTGGCCTATGAACTACAAGGCGGCCAGCGAGTGCATGTGGAGTGTGGAGGTGCCCAAAGGGAAGACCATAACCCTGACGTTCACCCACTTCCACGTGGAAGCCAAGGACATTTTCACTTCCAAATGCTTGGATAACATGGTGGCATACGACATCGATAATGACGGAGCTGAGAGTACAAAACACGGTTAAGGTCAAAATATGGTGATTTAAAAACATTTGATTGAATGTTGATTGAATAGTGCTGCAGCTAGTGTACCATCAGCACATTGTTACCCAAATTTATGAAGGTTATTTATAAATAAAATGATAAGTTACAGAGAGTGCACTAGTAGCACTAGTAGTAGTAGTAGTGGTAGTAGCAGCACTAGTAGCAGTAGTAGTAGTAGCGTAGTAGTAGAAGCAGTAGTAGTACAGATGTAGAATCTTAATTTGAGCCAGATTGCTATAGCAGGAAAATAATCCTGCAGCAACAGGAAATGTGAATTATTATGTGGATTATAATTAATGTATATTTTGTAGGGTGATACATTTTCCATATGGAAGTCTGAAATTTCAAAGTGGAAATAACAAACTTCAGAAGCCTTTTTAAACCTCCAAACGGCTTAAATAAGTTTCCTGGAATAGGGTGATCAAATTAAGATCCTACATCTGTATAGTAGTAGTAGCAGTAGTAGTAGTAGCAGCAGCAGCAGTAGTAGTAGCAGCACTACTACTAGTAGTAGTAGTAGTAGTAGTAGCAGCACTGTAGTGCAGCAGTAGTAGTAGTAGCGTAGTGTAGTAGTAGTGTAGCAGCACTAGTAGCAGTAGCAGCAATAATAGCAGTAGCAGTAGTAGTAGTTGCAAGTAGTAGCAATAGTATAGTAGCAGTAGTAGTAGTGTAGTAGTACTAGTAGCAGTAGTAGTAGTACTATTAAGTAGTAGTAGTAGCAGTAGTAGAAGTAGCAGTAGTAGTAGTACTATTAGTAGTAGTAGTAGCAGTAGTAATAGCAGTAGCAGCAGTAGTAGTAGCTGTAGTAGTAGTAGTAGCAGTAGTAGAAGTAGCTGTAGTAGTAGTACTATTAGTAGTAGAAGTAGCAGTAGTAGTAGTCCTATTAGTAGTAGTAGTAGTAGCAGTAGCCGTAGTAGTAGTACTATTAGTAGTAGTAGCAGTAGTGTAATACTATTAAGTAGTAGTAGTATCTGGGTGTTGTTTTTACTTACCAGGTCCATGGTGTGGTGACCGACTCCCAGCCACCATCACAACTAAGGGCAACAAGTTGGTGATGCGTTTCCATACTGATTCTTCGTGGAGGCTAAAGGTTTCAGAGCCTACTGGACTACAGACATCACTCAGCCTGTTCCCACTGAGCCCCCTGTACAGCCCAACCCTGGGACAACATCACCGTAGGTAGGTACCTAACCCTTACCCAGCCTGTTCCCACTGAGCCCCCTGTACAGCCCAACCCCTGGGACAACATCACCGTAGGTAGGTACCTAACCCTTACCCAGCCTGTTCCCACTGAGCCCCCTGTACAGCCCAACCCCTGGGACAACATCACCGTAGGTAGGTACCTAACCCTTACCCAGCTTGTTCCCACTGAGCCCCCTATACAGCCCAACCCCTGGGACAACATCACCGTAGGTAGGTACCTAACCCTACCGAACCTGTTCAGCAATCTACAACACACATACCCATATAAACAGTGAAAACAGGTTTTGAGAATTTTTGCAAATGTATAAAATATAGAAATAAACCCTTTGCTATGAGGCAAGAAATTGAGCTCAGGTGCATCATGTTTCCATTGATCATCCTTGAGATGTTTCTACAACTTGATTTGGAGTTCACCTGTGGTAAAATCAATTGATTGGACATGATTTGGAAAGGCACACACCTGTCTATAAGGTCCCACAGTTGACAGTGCATGTCAGAGCAAAAACTAAGCCATGAGGTGGAAGGAATTGTCTGTAGAGCGCCGAGACAGGATTGTGTCGAGGCTCAGCTCTGGGGAAGGGTACCAAAACATTTCTGCAGCTTTGAAGGTCCCTAAGAACACAGTGGCCTCATCATTCTTAAATGGATGAAGTTTGGAACCACCAAGACTCTTCCTAGAACTGGCCGCCCGGCAAAACTGAGCAATCGGGGGAGAAGGGCCTTGGTCAGGGGGGTGACCGAGAAGCCGATGGTCACTCTGACAGAGCTACAGAGTTCCTCTGTAGAAATGAGAGAACCTTCCAGAAGGACAACCATCTCTGCAGCACTCCACCAATCAGGCCTTCATGGTGGAGTTGCCAGACGGAAGCCACTCCTCAGTAAAAGGCACATGACAGCCCGCTTGAGTTTGCCAAAGTCACCTAAAGACTCTCAGACCATGAGAAACAAGATTATCTGGTCTGATGAAACCAAGATTGAACTCTTTGGCCTGAATGCCAAGCATCACGCCTGGAGGAAATCTGGCACTATCCCTACGGTGAAGCATGGTGGTGGCAGCATCATGCTGTGGGGATGTTTTTTAGCGGAAGGGACTGGGAGACTAGTCAGGATTGAGGGAAAGATGAATGGATCAAAGTACAGTGAGTCCTTGGTGAAAACCTGCGCGAGAGCGCTCAGGACCTCAGACTGGGGCGACGTTCACTCTCCACCAAGGACCAGACGACCCTAAGACCATGTGACGCCCCCCAAAAGCCCTTCAGGTGGCCAGTCTGTAGAGTACAGTAGAATCCTGTCTTTTTTTCTGCTGATCCATTTGGTTCAATGCCCAGATGCCCAGATGTGTAGTAAAACTAGATTATTTGGTGGAGCTGTAAACACTGTGGTACGTTCCAAATGGCACCCTATTCTCTATAGTGCATTGCTTTTGACCAGAGCCCAATAGMGTTCCAGTCAAAATTAGTATACCATTATCTGTATAGGGAATAGGGTGCCATTTTAGGATGCAGACAGTGTAGTATGAAGTGCCCTTAGTGCAGCAGTTGCCCTCTGGTTGTCTCTTACCCTTTGCCCCATTCTTTACCCTTTGTTGGGCCCCAGGTGGCCGGGCCCCTGCCAAGCCAATTGCTGAAATCGAGTTTTACAGATGGACTGTGCATCGTGCTGCCTCGGGGGGGGGGGTTTCTGGTCGGGCACAGCCGAGAGGAGAGGAATAGGAGAGGAGACGAGGGGAGGGGAGGGGATGACTGTGAGAAAAATTCTTTCTGCTATCAAAACAATAACCCTATAGTCTTATCGCTGATGTCAGATAAGATAACAACTGTTCTGTCCTTTACTCTAGAATGGCCAACCACATGTGGCAAACCCGCCATTCCCCCCACCATCCACACCCGCATCGTCAATGGAGAGCCAGCCAACCCACACTCCTGGCCCTGGCAGGTGTCCATGCAGGTGAGACACTGTCTGTCTAAACTCTATTTAGGGTCATTTAGATCCATCAAACACTGTTATTCTAGAATCAAYTCCAAAATGGCTGCCTGGTTGCCAACATGTCTTAGGCCTATACCCATTATGCATCAGGGAACATCACGAATGTGTCAACTATTTTACAACAACAAGTTAATTCATTTACTCAACATCTCATCTCTGAAGGGCAATATCACCAATAGGTTTTGAATGAGATTCTCTGTTATCATGATGCAGCTACAGCTGAGACTTCTTTCAGTTGGGACATGTTTGTTAATTGACATCATCATTACATGGATCGGATTACACACACACACCCTGAGACTGCACACACACACACACACACACACACACACACACACACACACCCAACACACCCACCACACACCACACACACACACACACACACACACACACACACACACACACACACACACACACACACACACACACTGCTAATAAAACTTAATGAGATGAGTCCCTTCAGCTCAACCTCCTCATTATTTAAAACAACTTTGATTATATCAGAGGCATCGTGTACGCGATGCTTGTTTGTGCGTATGTGTGGTTGTGGTTTGCGTACTGTCTCACAGGTTTGGCCTTTAGAAGACAAATAGGCACGACTGGCCCATTGAAGGAATAGTTCAAACAAATTACAAAATTACATATTGGTTTCCTTGCCCTGTGAGCAGTCTAGGGACACGGCCCATAGCATGGATTGCTGTCTTACCTTGTCCATAGACTCTTACAGGCTAAGGAAACCAACATGTCATTGAATAATTTGGGTGATCTATCACTTTAAAAGCTGATGTTTTATTTTCCCAGGTTTGGCCTAGCAGTCAGGAGACGCCCAAGTTCTTCCACACCTGCGGAGGAACTCTCATCCATAAGAACTGGGTCATGACAGCTGCCCATTGCTTCATACGGTGAATGAACTACAGGTTGAGTCCCAAATGGCACACTATTTAGGGCACTACATTTGACCAGGACCTATAGGGAATAGGGTGCTATTTGAGACGCATAGGCCCTGGTCAAAAGTAGTGAAATATATAGGGGAAGGGTGCCATTTGGGACGTAGACACAGAGACAGAATTACTAGAACAGACATTTCATTCAAGTCAACGGTCCATTCCGTGTTGGGCGGTAATTTATCCTATAAATGTGCACTCCCCTCAACTGTGTCACAGGTACATATCACCGTACATGTAGGCCAGCATGTCCCTATGGTGTGCACAAAACAAGACGATTTTGGCATACATTTTTACCTTTTGAGATTTTAAATGTTCCTTACCTTGATAAGGCATCGGATGTAACAAGTACTTTGCGTTGGGAAAATGTATGGATTTTTAAAAGTACATATTAATTCTAGGAATGTATAGTAAAACTGAAAGTTGTCAAAAATATTATAGTAAAGGTACAGTTACCAAAATTACTTAAGTAGTACTTGGACTTGAAAGTATTTTACTTAAGTACTGAGCTACATACGTAATATTTTCTTGTCTTAGTTAAGTAAAACAAAACAGACAAAGTATTTTGTAGACCATGAAAGTTGACAGAAAAATGTCCCTCCGCTGTGTCTGGAGCCGTATATCTTAATGCAGACCAGGCAAGTCTCTTTAGGACGCCTTGCCTCTGTCTAGTCACAAACCATTACCTAGTCCTTATCTAAGGCTTGTTACAGGGCTGGTGCTGGGTCTTGTTAGTACAATGAATGGCTCCAACTGTGTATAATGACCCACAGAGTTAATTCTGCCTTGTCACAGAGAACCATGCTTGATAGATAGGAATTGATGGGTATGCTGCTACTGCCAGCAAACTCTGTACGCGTGTTTTTCTATCGGTTGGTGGTTGGATTTGTACATAGAAATAGATCCTTTAAAGGGTAATTCCCAAGTCAAATCATTCAATTTCTATGATGTATGATAGGTGGTTGTGTTAGGAGGATGTCTGCATCAGTGTGTGTGTTTTATACAATGAGTGTACAAAACATTAGGATATATCTGATATGTGTCTTCTCTCTCCAGGTACGCTGACGAGCTCCAGCGCTGGAAATGTGCCTGGCAACACAACCTGACGTTCACAGAAACATGGAGCGCTGCTTCGGCGTGACGGGCAGTCTACCCACCAGGGCTTCAAGTACCCCACGTTGCCCACGGTGGAGTTCGACATCGCCCTCGTCAGGCTGGGTGGGAAGTGACCCCCAGCGATCAGATCTCCTACTCCTGCCTGCCCTCCCTGGAGGAGGTCCTGGAGGGGAGGAAAGTGTTACGCCACCGGCTGGGGGATGAGACTGTGAGGGTTGTGGGGCTTTGGGACGTCCACAGATTTGCTGTGACCTCTTTTGTCTCATTTGAGGAATATGTTTGCTCCCAATTCGCACCCTATTCCTATATAGAGCCCTACGGCCCTGGTCAAAAGTAGCACACTGCATAGGGAATAGGTGCCATTTGGGACGTGACGTTGTGTAGTGCAGATACAATCAATGTTATGCCATCGGCTGTGGAGATGAAGACTGGTGAGGGCTTGAGATGTTTTGTGATGTCTGCCATTTATTGTAATCCTATTGGAGGACACATGATATTGTAGCCAATTGGACCAGCGCCTATACCCAACACCTTAATGCAAAGTGATTAAACTCATTGACGAGGTTGCTAGGTTGGTTAAGGTTGCTACAATATGCATTGTGCAAGAAAGTGGATTACAGTCCAGAGCAGATATTAGGATTTGACCTAAATTTTCCTATCAGAAAAAAACCATATGACTGCTTCCCTTCCACAAATATATACAAGCACGTACAGCTACAACAAAATACAACAATCCATCCACCATAATGAATTCCTTGACCGGTTTTCCTATTTCCATACTGCCAACCCGGTTCCAGTCTCCGTGCTTTCCCCCCTCTGTTGGTTAACAATTGAAATAATCCACTGAATTTCAACCTTGATCTGCTGTTACAACTTCTTTGGCTGGTTCACACAGGCAGCCGAATCTGTTCTTTTTTGGTTCACTAATCTGGTCTTTTGACCAATCACATCAGATCTTTTCAAATCAGATCTTTTTCAGCGCTGATCTGATACCAACTAGTGAAAAAATGATCGCAATTGGGCTGCCTGTGTAAACACAGCCTCAGTTTTCTATGAAAAAGCTTCTAAAAAGGATAAATGTCAAGCACTATCAGTTGATAACAATAAACTAACTGGAGCAACTCGTTTATTTTTAATCAGGCGATTCCATGAATACCAAAGTAGCTGAGGACCAAACAATAAATTAACCGGTTCTATCTTTTTTAAGCAGGTGATTCCATGAATTGCCAAAGTGGCTGAGACCTGAACCAGGTGGCCCTGCCGGTGGTGCCCTTCAACACCTGTAAGAAGATGGACTACTGGTGGTTCCAGTCAAGACCTCCATGATCTGCATGGGCTACACCTTGCCTGACGAGCTCAAGTCTGTCTGTCAGGTACTCAAGTGGGAAAAGATACCCCGCATAGTATTATACTGTGTAATGCAAAAAAATTACTCCATTGACTTATGCAGTGATTACATGATATAAAAAAAACTATTTGATAATGATGTCTATGGTTGTGTTGATTGATGTTCATCAATATGAAATGCTGTTGACCCTCGTTCATGTGACACAGGGATTCGGGCGGTCCCCTGGTGTTGCCAGGATCTCCCAACGCTCCCTGGCGAGGTGCACGCATCACCAGCTTTGGTCCCAACTGGCTGCATCATGGACAAGAAACCCTCTGTGTTCACCCGTGCCTCGGCCTACATCCCCTGGATGGAGAATGTCATCCGCAGGGACATGTACAAACCAGCCACAGTAGGTTATTTTATTTTATTTAACTTTATTAAACTAGGCAATCAGTTAAGAACAAATTCTTATTTTACAATGACATCCTACCCACAGCCAAACCCTAACCCGGACGACGATTGGTCCAATTGTGCGCCGCCGATCGCGGGAACGTGCCTCCCAATCACGGCCGGTTGTGATACAGCACTGAAATCGAACCAGGCTCTGTAGTGACACCTCTAGCACTG
>NW_019944638.1:91759-108115 GCF_002910315.2 Salvelinus sp. IW2-2015
CCTCAGTACCTAGTGATTCGGTTGACAGACTGAGCCACTAGTTCTCCTCCAACACAACGGTGACGTGGAACCGGCTTCCGCTCCTGGAAGTATGGACCCAGCAGCCGGTGAGTTAGAGCTGGCTCAGGCTCCAGGGATGTGAACCCCAGCCAGGCTTGAGTGGAGTGCTTTCAGGGCCTCTGCAGCGTGGCCCCAGCCAGCGTGGTGAGCTGGGCTTCAGGGCCTCCTGGAAGGCTGTGGACCCAGCCAGGGTGATTGGAGCTGCTTAGGCCTCGAAGGCTGTGGACCCAGCCAGGGTGGTGGCTGGCTTCAGGCGGCCCTCCTGGCAGGCTGTGACCAGCCAGTGAGGGAGCTGGCTTCAGGCCTGCCTGGATGCTGTGACCCCAGCCCAGCAGGTGAAGTGGACTGGGCTTCGGGCCTCCTGAAGCTGTGACCCCAGCCAAGCGTGAGTTACGAGCGGCTTCGGCCCCTGGGCAAGGCTCGTGACCCCAGCCAGGGTGAGTGGACTGGGCTCCGGCATCCTGGAGAGGCTGTGGACCACCAGGGTGATGAGCTGGGCTTCGGGCCTCTGGAAAGGCTGTGGACGCCCACCATGGTGCAGTGGAGTGGGCTTCCAGGCCTCCTGGAAGCTGTGACCCCAAGGCCGCGGGCGTAGAGTGGCTTCAGGGGCCTCCGGAGGCTTTGGACACAGCCGGTGATAGGGAGCTTGGGCTTAAGGGCCTTCCTGCTAAGGACTGTGGACCAAGCCAGGGTCAGTGGCGTGGGTTCGGGCTCCATGGAAGCTCTGGAGCGTATAGTAGAGCTGTGACAATGGACAGATGTTCTTGTGGAAGGAAGCCTCTAAGCACAGTTCCTAGGATTCAGCACCTTTAGCAAACCCTCCTAATGTGCAAATTCACTATATGGCAGCCATGGGCGGAAACTATCTGACTTCAGATCACTGCACTTAGGCCGCTACGGCTTCAGTTTCACACACCTAAGCACTGAACATTCTTATGGATTTACACAAGTCTTTACACCACAGACTCTCCCGCACCCTCCTCTACTCACCACTTTCCCCTACAGCTTCATGTGAGATGTCTGTGCAGGAGTGAGCAGGGAGAACTCACCCTCCTAATGCTAGCTAAAGACTACTATAGACCGGCTGTGTGTACCTGGCGTATCTCCATCCTCACTGAAGAACATCCCATTTGTCTTCACCGCATTATGAGGTGTCTAGGCCGTAACCAGCTGGACGTGTGGTGGAGACTACGTTGGAATCTACGGTGGAGCAGGTTGACCTCTTACATATGGCTGGTTACTCGGATAGCGATAACACCATATAGGACGCTCATTAAAATAGGTCTCATTAGAGATATTTTGTGACATTTCTGTCTAAACTGACTGTGGATTAATTACAAATTTCAATTTTTATCAAGGATGCCAATTACTTGCTATCAATTAACTAAGTACTAGTGATAAATACTACATTACTTCGAACTACAATTTCTCTATTTGTAACTTTGTACCTAGTTGCAGTGTCGCTTCTGTGGATTTGCCACCAGCGCCCCGAGGTAATCTGTCGGTACGGCACATCGGCTGTGGTCCGTTTTCTCAGTCACAGAGAGCCCAATGTGGAGAAGTGTTCTTGATGTTTATCTAGGGCAACTGAATCCACACATGTTCCCACTCTGCCTCCCGTTTCCCCTCACAACATCTGGGACACATCACTATCAGCATAAGTACAACCGCTGGTTAACCCAATCAGATCGAGGATCAGATTACCGACTAACAAATCCCTACACATGACAATTAGGGGAATAAAATATCTGACCTATAGATCTGTTCAAGCAGATATGAGAGACCCTATTTAACTGAGATTTAGATGTTTTCATATGATTGTAGTTTTGCCTTTTACGTGATTGATGTGATTAATAGTAACGGGCTATCTGATAGTGGAACCTTGGTCTCAGCATGACCCCTGTTCAAAGAAATATATATATAGATTAAATTGCAAAAGCTACTACTACTTTCCTCATGGATGTTTATCGACAACTGCTATGTTACTTATAAAATAAAAAGAAAGAGACACTTTGTCTCTAGGTACATCTAAATGGGGCCATGGTCCCAGCTCAACAGACTTCAGTAAATAAATGGCCTTATCCTTCCAACAAAGGTGGACATTTTCCCAGTGACTGTACACTTGAAAATACTATTTCATGAGTACCTTTATATAATCTTATATTGGACCTGTTCCTTATCTCTTCTTCCTATTAGCTGGCCTGAACGTGTGGGAGCCTGCGTGTCCCCAGATGCCACCTATGAGAGTGGTCAATCGCGGGGCCTAAGAAGGCTGTGCCCCACTCCCTGGCTACTGCAGGTCTCACATAGCAGGTGAGGCCTGTAGTGTGTGTGTGTTTGGTGCACTAACTTCGTAAAGCTATTTGTGCAGGACTATTTGCAACTGTCCATACATGCATGTGTGTGCGTGTAATCATGTTAATGCTGGATATGTCTCTCTCCTCTTGCAGCCAGTCCGTTCAATAGTCCCCTATCCCCTACATGCAGTGGAGTGTGGAGGCTCCCTGATCCACAAGGACATGGGTCCCCTGACGGCCGCTCACTGCTCATGGGAACGACACACACACCACACGCACAGCGCACCCACACACTACACACCACACATCACACACACACATCGCCACACAGCACACCACACAACACCACACAGCCACTACACACACACACAACACCACACACACACACACACAACCTCACATTACACAATATTCTATCAGTCCCAAATGTGAGTACAAGTAATATAAATAGAAACTCCCGTTAACTTTCCTAACCTAACCAAAATCCCTTCTCCCCCGACCCATCCAGGCTTGAGGAATCCCAATCCTGAAGGCGCATGTGTTGGGTTACAACACACACATTGGAACTCGTCCGGGACCCTCCCTTCCCATGAGCCTGCATACAAGGTGAACAGCATCTTAGGTTTAATTATTTGAGGATATTTAAGCTGTATTACAAGTATAAATTGTATATGAGTCTCTCTTCTGTATTGTTATGAATTGTTTTCTTATCTCCTTCCATTTTATTGTTTTTACACTATAAAGTAGTTGTTGATTTTTTATTGTTTATTAATAAAATGGTTTAATTTTGAATTCGATTATCTTTGATCCCAGGTGACAGGCATCATACAGCCAAGCAAGGGCTTCGTGCGTAGCATCGAGTATACTTAAAAGACAAGGAGTGCCGCCACCATTGTACATTTGACGGACATCATAACGGCATCGCCCTAGGCATTTGAGCTCTGCAGTCCAACATGACCAGGGAGTATGTTCGTCTGATGTCTAGCGCACAGGCGTGCCTGGGAATGTTGCTGACGGAACGTCTATGCTCTGCTGAAAACGCTGGTCAGGTGGGGCGAACGAGAAAGGTAGGAGAAAAGGTTTTTTATGTTTTTTTTAGATAAGTAGTTTATCAGTAGGCACAACTCGTTAGGGGCACATACACAGAACACAAGCTGCAATTAGATAACTACACACACCCTTTCAAATAACATTTGAAAAATACATCCATTATAAATAACTACCTTTAAACACAGGCCATTCATAGCACCACTACCTCTTTTTAACTATTTTACTATGATGCCTATTACAACATCGAGCCCTCAAAGAACTCTCCCAAACTGATCAGTGGTAGCTCCACCCATCTCACCCAGCTCTCACTCTACTTGACACTGACTGAATTAGCAGGCTTTCCTCTCCTAGGAGGGTTATAGACAGACTTACAATATTAACGCAAAGCCTGGTGTTGGCTGACTGGGTGTGTCATGTTCTTTCAGGGCTGAGATTAGTGAGTTTAACTGAGAGGCCTAGGTGGCAACTCCACAGCACTGACACCATCACATATAGAGTCTGTAATAACCTCAGCACAGTATGACAACACTTACGAGTCTGGATAACTCAGCACTCGTATTACACCGTTAGAGTCTGAATCAATCCAGCACAGTATTGACACCACGTATATAGGTCTTGATCAACTCAGCACAGTATTGACACCACGAGATGAGTCTGAATCAACTTCAGCACCATTATTGGACACCACGTATAGGTGACACTCGCTATTCACACGTAATGATACAGCAACAGTATTGACAACACGTATGAGCAGTCTAACAACGTCAGCACATATTGACACCAGTTATAGGTCTGAATCAACTCACGCCATATTTGACACACGTATTAGAGGTCTGAATCAACTCAGCACAGTATGACCACCATCGTGATAGAGCTGAATCAATCAGCACATGTATTACAACCATCGTATAGAGTCTGAATCAACTCCAAGCACATAGTTGACACCACGTATTATGAGTCTGAATCAATCAGCCACGTATTGACACCAGCGTTATATAGAGTCTTGAATCAACTCACACAGATTGACACCACGTATAGAGTCTGAATCAACATCAGACAGTTACACACACGTTAAGAGTCTGAATAACTCGCAAGCACATTATTGACACCACGATTATAGAGTCTGGGTGAAATTCAACTCAGCACAGTATTGCCACACGTAAGGACTGAACATAAACTCAGCACGTTATTGACCACCACCGTATAAGTCTGATTAATCAGGCACAGTATGACACCGCATTATAGAGTCTGAATCAATCTCAGACCGTATTGACACCACGTATAGGTCTGCACATTCAACGTTCAGCACAGTATCTGACACACGTATATAGAATCTGAATCAATCAGGCTATCAGTATTGAACCAGTATAGGTCTTGAATCATCGCACAGTATTGACACCAACGTATAGAGTCTGAATAACACTCCGCACAGTATTGGCACACGCTATAGAGTCTGAATCATAACTGCATAGTTATTGCACCACGTTATAGAGTCTGAATCACTCAGCACTGCCACAGATGACCCCATGAGGAGAGAGCAGAGAAGCACTCAACCCGCACACAAGTGACAAGAGCACACAAATCATACAATCTTATCTGCTTTAACATTCTTCTGTTCAGGTGTATCTATCTTGAGCTCCATTGACTCTGTATTACTCTAGTATAGGACTATAACATACGCTAGTAGACATACTGGATATCCATTATTGATCAGTCATGTATAGCGAGAGATACAAGGAGGAGTGATATGTTAAGGCTATTCACGCGGGTTCAATGAGGATAGCGAGGCTTGCAAGCTAAGAATGCTCAGCATGGCGACATGTGTTCATATTGAATTAGACAGCAGTTTGTAATGGTCATTATAGACATTTGCATGGGAACATTACATGGCATGCCTGTCTAGCCACTCCCCTAACAACGCCGGCCCTCCCCCTTCCTCCCATCTCTCTCTCCAGGTAGCCTCTTCCCTGTTGTTCTGAGAAGTTGAACCAGGCAGCCCCCTGCACCTCGTCCCTTCGCCACCTGCAGTAAGCCAGCCTACTGGTGGACACCTCTGAGACCCTCCATGATCTGTGCCGGATACGAGTCTCCAGACGAGCTCAAGTCAGCCTGCCAGGTAGACTAACGGACCCTACCCGGCTACACGTGCCTCATTTGGCGGAAGGGAGAAGGGAGAAGAGCCTGGTGTACAACTATTACACAGAGAGTGGCTCGTTTGCTCTAGGGAGGTTGGGGAAAGCCTGGTTGTTCAAAACCACTAACCAGCTTTAGTGCTTCGTTTTGGTGTAGGTAACGGAAGGTTTATGGGGGTAGCTGGTTGTATCACCTTGGCTTCTACCAGACCAAGTGGCTTGTTTATTTAACACAATGATAATACCAGTCCAGTGGTTTCTCCTGATTGAATGCATTATGTGAAACACAGCAACAGCATTTGTTTGTGATCAGTCAGCCTTGATAATGGTTGAATTAGTTTGTTGTTGTGGTGGGACAGAGGACAAAGAGRATAGGAACTACATAGTTGTCTGTCATAATGAGGTCCATATGAATGACAGCAGTGTGAGAGTCTTTGACCGCCACGTGCTGCTATGTATTTTACCCAGCAGCTCTTGTGCTACTCTCAGTGTTGTTCTTTCCCTCTGTAAAGTGTTTMGTTATTGTATAGCCTTAGTAGCCTGAGTACYTTGAGTACGTTGAGTACGTGTGCTTCCTATCCTATGATGTGAATTAATGTCTGAAAATAATTCACTAGCGATTATGTTATTTMCAAGACTATGTCGATAAAAGMAATCCAACTCTTTTGGGACAGTTGCTGGTTCAATCCTTTTAATATTTCAYTTGTCATCTATAATTACATTAAAATGTTCACTCTCCTTTCTCCTCATCCCTCGCTCCTCTCCTCGTCCTCTCTCCTCTCCTCCTCTGCAGGGTGACTCAGGTGGCCCATTCGCCTGCCAACCCTCAGCCTCAGACCCMTGGGAGGTCCARGGCATCGTCAGCTTCGGCGCCTTCGGCTGTGTCAAGGACAAGAAACCCTCTGTGTTCACCAGAGTGTCCTCTTTCAATGACTGGATCGATGATAACATGAAGAGGTTCATCTATGAGAAGTCGCTAGACTAAGGCGAAATCACTGATCTCAGAACTGTTGGGGGATGTTGATTTAGATGGTAGATGGTTGATGGAGTTGCTTACCCCCGTACACCACAGATCTAGGATCAGATTATAATTACTCATCTCAGAACTGTTTTGTCAGGTTGGATAGTGTGGGTTGGAGTTGGAACCTAACCACAGAGCTATGATCAGATTTGTTTAACCTGACGCATAACACAATCTATTAGGTAGGTGGGAAATGATCTGATCCTGTTAGGGCAGCTTGATCCTACTTCTACACTCATTAAGGTTTAACACTACAGTATTTATACACTGCAGGCCCCAAGAGGTTTCATAATATATTTAAGTCATTTAGCAGATGCTCTTACCCAGTGTGACTTAAAGGAGCAATTAGGGTTAAGTGCCTTGCTCATGGGCACATCGGCAGATACAGTATTTCACCTAGTCGGGGTTTCAAACCTGACCCAACGCTCTTAGCCGCCAGGCTACCTGCCGCTCCAGTAGGGTTTTATAATACACTGCAGCACCACAGTACCTTATGGACATTAGGATTATACTGTGTATACCAGTACAGATGATTGTGGGAATACTTTTTGCATAATGTCTGTATATCAAACTCCTATTCTCACCATGTAGAATATTTGTAAGTAATGTGATCATGTTTCATGTTGCAATTGCTTCCATTCTGGACCTTTGAATAAAATCTTATTTTGCATATTTTCCCACTTCTGGACCAGTAATGTGATTCTACATATTACTTACAAGGCTTATAAAATCCTCTTTGTGTGGATGTAGGATGTTAAACTTCAAACACAGCTTACATCCAAATCCCCCTTTCCTCCCCAGCCTTAGTATACTGTCATCCATTCTCCCTTCTGACTCAGCCAAATCCTACAGGCAGACTCAAAATGATATTCCTTTAGTCACATGACCCATCCGCTCAGCCAATGAGAGCGCGGGGCTCAGATTTCAGCCCAGGAGGAGACAGCCAGCCACTAATCTGTGTTTCAGAACAGGGGGTTGTAAAACAAGGAATCTCCTGTGTAGACTGGAGTCTTTACCCATTGTTCCTCGCTCTACCTTGGATTATTTTTGCTGTTGATTGGGGACTTTTGGATGGCACTAGTCTGGGTGAAAGGGTTTGCCAGTTTTGGGCAAGGTTTAGGCGGTGTGTATTCGGGACAAGAGTGAAGAGAGGGAGAAGAAGGGAGGAGGAGAAGGAGGAGGATAGTCATTTTTCTTCATCCTTCTTTTCTGCAGACTGCAGGCATTTCCCTGAGAGAATGGGGGCAGGAGCGCTCACCATCTGTGTAAGTAGCTACAAAGCCTTTTTCCTCAGCCTACCCGGCTGGCAGGCACAGGGGCTTCTATTCGGTGGCAAGGGGCTTTATGGATATATAACGGGTCACTCTTACAGTTCACTCAGCATAGGCAGCACACTCTTTTGTGTGTGTGTGTGGTGTGACAGCGAGAGTTGGTTTTACATCGGTCTGGGCACAGAGAGAGTCTTTTTAAAATGTCTTCTAGCTGTCACAGTTCTGCAGTCTGTTTCTTCCTGGCACTGAAACACTTTCCTCTCTCTCTACATCTCCCTCCACCTTCAAAATAACTTTATTTAGGTTACTGAACACAACTCGCATCAGAGTAACAGGGACAAGATGTGTTTACTGAAAGTGAAGTACGTTCTCCAGCACTGTGTGTTCAGTAGGTAGACCAAGCTTTTCTCTCCCTGGTAACTCTTACTCGACATCATGTAATTCTGAGTCAGACTTCCCTAATGGGCTACACACATAAACCCAGTAGAGGTGGCATCATGGCAGCATGACTAGAACAGGGCTACCTTTATGCTAACTAACTCTATCTGAGTCTATATTCCTTAGCAATGATCCAGTGACTCAGTTTTTAAATGGGAGTCTGTAATGAAAGCCGTTATGACAAACTCCTAAAAAAAGATATATTTTGCACCAGGAACATTTGAGGAATGTTATGAGTAAACCCTAGTCCGTTCCCTCAATAGTCTCAGGATTACTTGCCTCTAAGGACAACAACTACCCATAGTATGAAGTCTTTGATATGAGCTAGTCACTACTACAGCCTTCTAGTTGAGCAGCAGTTGTTATGCTAGGACTGTTTTTCCTGTGGTGCTGCCATACCAGTTGCTCCTACGGTCACCCACATTGGGAGAGACAAAGAGGGGGAGGGAAGAAGAGGAAGCATGCTAGGGCATGCTATCCCCTCTGTGAGTCAGTTCAGGAGGCAGCCAAACTTCTGTGTGGTCTAAAATCACCATACAATTTATTTATTCGCAAAAAGCTATGTAAATGAGAATAGGCCCTCGCATCCCATCTAGACACTTAGGAGTAATGGTGGACTTTTGAAGAAGTATGCTTGCTCAAGTGTTCACAAGTAGTTGAAGAGTGTATGGACTATCTCTTCAACAGTTGCTACAAATGTAGGATCTTAATTTGAGCCAGTTTGCTACAGCAGGAAAATAATCCTGCAGCAACAGGAAATGTGAATTATTAAGTCGATTATAATTCATGGACATTTTTGTAGGGGTTGATACATTTTTCGGAAGGGAAGGTCAAGTCTGAAATTTCGGGATGAAAATTACAAACTTCAGAAGCCTTTTAAAACCTCAAATGCACTACATGTTTTAAATGTCTGCGTTGCAGAAAAGTTATCCTGCAACAGGGTGATCAAATTATCATCCTTCATCTGTACTGTCACGGCCCTCCAGGTGTTTTAGGAAGCCATTCATTTACAGCGTCAAGAGGTTGTAGCAGTAGTGAGATAATGTCCTCTGGTGGGAGGGAGGAGAGAGGGAAGATGACAGGGAGGGGATAAGGGGTTAAAAGGGCTAATCACAATATAATGGTCTTGTCAACAATAGAGTAGCAAGCTAGAGGTCATTAGGTATTAGCATGCATTTCCTTTCATGTGTATGTACTATGTAGTTGAAAGATTCTAGTAGTTGGCAAGATCATTAAAAGACATTACACTGATAAGTAAGTAAGTTGGTGTGTGTGTGAGAGAGAGAGGTGTTAAATTCTACACCCACCTAAAAGGAAGCGATTCCAAAACCTTCCATAACAAAGCCATCACCTACAGAGAGATTAACCTGGAGAAGAGTCCCCTAAGCAAGCTGGTCCTGGGGCTCTGTTCACAAACACAAACAGACCACACAGAGCCCCAGGACAGCAACACAATTAGACCCAACCAAATCATGAGAAAACAAATATATAATTACTTGACACATTGGAAAGAATTAACAAAAACCAGAGCAAACTAGAATGGTATTTGGCCCTAAACAGAGAGTACACAGTGGCAGAATACTTGACCACTGGACTAGCCAAATTAAGGAAAGCTTTGACTATGTACAGACTCAGTGAGCATGCCTTGCTATTGAGAAAGGTCACCGTAGGCAGACCTGGCTCTCAAGAGAAGACAGGCTATGTGCACACTGCCCACAAATGAGTTGGAAACTGAGCTGCCAAATGTATGACCATATTAGAGACACATAAACTCAGCAAAAAAAGAAATGTCCCTTTTTCAGGACCCTGTCTTTCAAGTAATTCGTAAAAATCCAAATAACTTCACAGATCTTCATTGTAAAGGGTTTAAACACAGTTTCCCATGCTTGTTCAATGAACCATAAACAATTAATGAACATGCACCTGTGGAACGGTCGTTAAGACACTAACAGCTTACAGACGGTAGGCAATTAAGGTCACAGTTATGAAAACGTAGGACACTAAAGAGGCCTTTTACTGTCTCTGAAAACACCAAAAGAAAGATGCCCAGGGTCCCTGCTCATCTGCGTGAACATGCCTTAGGCATGCTCAAGGAGGCATGAGGACTGCAGATGTGGCCAGGGCAATAGATTGCAATGTCCGTACTGTGAGATGCCTAAGACAGCGCATCTTCGGTACTTCCGAACATCACACCTGCGGGACAGGTACAGATGGCAACAACAACTGCCTGAGTTACACCAGGAATGCACAATCCCTCCATCAGTCTCAGACTGTCCGCAATAGCTGAGAGGGGCTGGACTGAGGGCTTGTAGGCCTGTTGTAAGGCAGGTCCTCACCAGACATCACCGGCAACAACGTCGCCTATGGGCACAAACCCACCATCGCTGGACCAGACAGGACTGGCAAAAAGTGCTCTTCACTGATGAGTCACGGTTTTGTCTCACCAGGGGTGATGGTCGGATTCGCTTTATCGTCGAAGGAATGAGCGTTGCACCGAGGCCTGTACTCTGGAGCGGGATCGATTTGGAGATGGTCCGTCATGGTCTGGTGCGGTGTGTCACAGCATCATCGAACTGAGCTTGTTGTCATTGCAGGCAATCTCAATGCTGTGTGGTACCCTTCCTGCAGGCTCATCCTGATATGACCCTCCAGCATGACAATGCCACCAGACATACTGCTCGTTCTGTGTGTGATTTCCTGCAAGACAGGAATGTCAGTGTTCTGCCATGGTCAGCGAAGAGCCGGATCTCAACCCATTGAGCACGTCTGGGACCTGTTGGATCGGAGGGTGAGGGCTAGGGCCATTCCCCGCAGAAATGTTTGGGAACTTGCAGGTGCCTTGGTGGAAGAGTGGGGTAACATCTCACAGCAAGAACTGGCAAATCTGTTGCAGTCCATGAGGAGGAGATGCACTGCAGTACTTAATGCAGCTGGTGGCCACACCAGATACTGACTGTTACTTTTGATCAGGGACACATTATTAATTTCTGTTAGTCACATGTCTGTGGAACTTGTTCAGTTTATGTCTCAGTTGTTGAATCTTGTTATGTTCATACAAATATTTACACATGTTAAGTTTGCTGAAAATAAATGCAGTTGACAGTGAGAGGATGTTTCTTTTTTTGTTGAGCTTATTTCCCCCAGATTACACAGACCCACAAAGAATTAGAAAACAATTTTGATAAATTCTCATATCTATTGGGTGAAATACCACATTGTGCAATCACAGCAGCAAGATTTGTGACCTGTTGCCACAAGAAAAGGGCAACCAGTGAAGAACAAACACCATTGTAAATACAACCCATATTTATGTTGATTTATTTTCCCTTTTTGTACTTTAACTATTTGCACATTGTTACAACACTGTATATAGACATAATATGACATTTGAAAGGTCTTTATTCTTTTGGAACTTGTGTGTAATATTTACTGTTAATTTTCTATTGTTTTATTTCACTTTTATTTATCCATTTCACTTGCTTTGGCAATGTAAATATATATTTCCTGCCAATAAAGCCCCTTGATTGACAGAGAGAGAGAGAGAGAGGGACAGAGAGAGAGAGAGAGAGAAGAAGGAGGATAGGGAGGGAGGAAGAGAGATATAGAGGAGGGGAAGAGGGAGGGAGAGATGGACAGAGACAGAGAAGGGGGGAGAGAGAGAGAGGTAAAGAATTGTATTTGATGTGCCACTTTATAAGCTGAGTGAGTAGTACACTTATCCCTTACTCTAAGTACTGTCTCAGTGAGTCACCAGTGTGTGTTTATGTGTGTACATGTGTGAGTGGTGTGCGTGCGTCTGTGTGTGCAGATTTAGGGGACATCTGCTTGCAACTGCTTGTGTCACTGACAGGCAGAGTAGCTCAGACAGGCTTAGCTCTTAAACACCTGCGCAGGAGCCCTACTGAAATACTACTACAGCTGTAGTACTGAGCCAACGTATAGAGATATACTGGAGACATACGGAGACTTACTGGAGACGTACTGGAGACGTACTGGAGACATTCTGGAGACATTCTGGAGACCTACTGGAGATTGTACTGGAGACATTCTGGAGACGTACTGGAGACATTCTGGAGACGTACTGGAGACGTACTGGAGACTACTGGAGACGTTCTGGAGACCTACTGGAGACGTACTGGAGACGTATGGAGACGTACTGGAGATTCTGGAGACGTTTGGAGAGTATGGAGACGTACTGGAGACGTTCTGGAGACGTACTGGAGACATTTCTGGAGACGTACTGGAGACGTACTGGAGACTTCTGGAGACGTTTTGGAGACATTCTGGAGACGTTTTGGAGATGTACTGGAGACGTACTGGAGACGTTCTGGAGACGTACTGGAGACATTCTGGAGACGTACTGGAGATGTACTGGAGACATTCTGGAGAACGTACTGGAGACATTCTGGAGACGTTTGGAGATGTACTGGAGACGTACTGGAGACGTTCTGGAGACGTACTGGAGACATTCTGGAGACGTACTGAGGAGTACTGGAGACATTCTGGAGACGTTTTGGAGACATTCTGGAGACGTTTTTTGGAGATGTACTGGAGACGTACTGGAGACGTTCTGGAGACGTACTGGAGATGTACTGGAGACATTCTGGAGACGTACTGGAGACATTCTGGAGACTTTTGGAGACATTCTGGAGAGTTTTGGAGCTGTACTGGAGACGTTTGGAGATGTACTGGAGACGTACTGGAGACGTTCTGGAGACGTACTGGAGAGATACTGGAGACGTACTGGAGACGTACTGG
This sequence comes from Salvelinus sp. IW2-2015, assembly GCF_002910315.2. Classification (NCBI taxonomy): domain Eukaryota; kingdom Metazoa; phylum Chordata; class Actinopteri; order Salmoniformes; family Salmonidae; genus Salvelinus; species Salvelinus sp. IW2-2015. Next base: position 104,787 of record NW_019944638.1, read on the forward strand.
ACGACGTCTGGAGACGTATTGGACATTCTGGAGACATACTGGAGACTTACTGGGATGTACTGGAGACATACTGAGTATTCCAAGTCTGACTATTAATCCTCTATACAGGGGTTCGTGTGCTCAGTTGGTAGAGCATGGCGCTTGCAACGCCAGGGTTGTGGTTCATTCCCACGGGGGGACCAGGATGAATATGTATGAACTTTCCAATTTGTAAGTCGCTCTGATAAGAGCGTCTGCTAAAATGACTTAAATGTGTAAATGTTCCCAAACCTTTTCACTAAGGCCCCGCTTCCAGCATTGGGTAAACATCCCACGCCCCCCTTGTGCACGCACGACGTTTATTTCATTTGGGTAACAAGCACTGTTCATCACACAACTGTTCACACTCCTCTTGGTGGAGAGAATTTTGCAGGTTTAAAGCTTATGTCCTGCAATTCTACAAATTTTGTTCTGGGGTGCAAATAAAATGTTGCCGTTTTTAAGCTACTTTTCTTGCAATTCTAATACATTTTGCCATGTTTTTTTGCCATCTCCGACCCCAAAGGGATCCCAAGGTGTGTGTGCGCGCCTGTTTGTGGTGTGTACATGGGGTCCTAATGCTATGGCATCTGCCATGGTACAGCCCGCTCTCCTTAAGCCCTCTGAGCACCATCTGGGAGATGGGTCCCAAATAGCCAGGCTGAGATTATAGACATATGTTTGAATCAGTGGAAGACGAATGGTTAAATCCAAAAGTGACATCAGGCCTTAGAGTGGGATGGTTGTGTTGAATTAGCCCYGTCCCAGACATTGACCGTATGAGTTGACAAGATAGCACAAACAGATCAGGGACCAGGCTAGTGTTGAAATGATTGGGGATATGCGGAGATCAGTGTAATAGTGCTTCCTTTTTCTTTATGACAGAGTAGTGATGGCTTTTGCCTAGAGGGTGTGGTAGTATTGTCATTTTGTTCAGCAGTGCTTGGTGCTGTGTTTGTGTGCATGCATAGACTCATTTAATCACATTAATTAGAAATGAAAAGTGTCCAGATAGAACAGGTAATAAATATGATTTCTTATCTAGATTAACAGGTTCATAAAGAATGTTTTAAGTGAGTTATGCTTCTTGTGAAGGCACTTGACTACTAGTTAATAACTACATAATACAATGATCCCATTGTGTCATACAAGGCCTCCCGTGTGATATAGTGAGGCCTCTCTCTCTCTCTCTCTCTCTCTCTCTCTCTCTCTCTCTCTCTCTCTCTTTATTTCTCTCTCTTGCTCTCCTCTTTCTCTCTCTCTCTGTCTCTGTCTCTGTCTCTCCGGCTCGGTCTCTCTCTCTCTCTTTCTTTCTCTCTCTCTCTCTCTCTGTGTTCTGTCTCTTTTGAAGTGGTGCATTCTAGGGTGACTGGATGTCACATGCTCAGTTTGATGTTGAGACCAGCCAGTGCGTGAATCAAAGCCCTGCTCTGATCCTGTTTAGAACAGAGAAGTAGTAGCTCCTCTGTTGTGATGCTGTTGGACTTTGATGTCACTCAACAAATGTGTTACTGTAATTACATTAGTTAGTTTAATAGTTAGTTAGACTAAGAGTTTACACGGTACTATCAGTAATCTGATCCTATGAAAGGAGTGTGTGTGAGGGTGTGTGTGGCGAGTGTGAGTTAGAACAGGTGGCGAGTTTAGTGGGTCATTGTAGATAGCCAACAGCTGATACACACGCACGTACACACGCACACACACATGTAAACACACTCTGTATACACAAGGCCTAATCTATCTCACAGTAACAGGTGTGTGTGTGTGTGTGTGCCAGGCCAACTCTAGTACGAGAAGCTTACATCGTTTGCACTCAGAGGATGATGGGTTAACATGGGTATTTAGAAAATGAGTTTTTGTCTCACTGCATAGCCATTGTATAACCACTGTATAGACACTGTATAACCACTGTATAGTCACTGTATAACCACTGTATAGTCGCTGTATAGCCACTGTATAGCCACTGTATAGCCACTGTAGAGCCACTGATAACAACATGAGACTGTCATTACTATCTCTTGCACACTCTACTTCCCCAAACTGTTTTAAAATGTGTACACAACTAATTCATTCATACATTAAGTATTTTTCAAGAAATGTGTGCACAACATAGTYCATATAATGCCTTCAGAAAGTGTTCAAACCCCTTGACTTATTCCACATTGTGTTTTGTCACAGCCTGAATTTAAAATGGAGGTCAAGGGGTATGAATACTTTCTGAAGGCACTGTATAAAACACAGGAAAATAACYCCTTTAAGTCAGGGAGTGTTTACCCCATAGAACCCCACAGAATGAATTCTGTTTCTATGGTTTACCCTATAACTTAATGCAAGCTCTACATGTATAATGTAGAAAGTCAACAGACTTGACAACAGATGAATTTCCAGCCTCTTTCCTTTCTATCAATATATCCCAAGCTGTCAAGCCCAGCTGGCAGTCCACTTCAGTGTGTGTGTGTGTGTGTGTGTGTTTGTGTGTGCATGCCAGCTCTCTTCTCACTCACTGCTCGCCTCAGCCTTCACCCCTCCCCTCAGCCACAGGTGTGCATGGTAACCAAAGCCTCGTCGTAGCAACCAGTACACAGCCCAAACCCCTCCCCTTTCCCTTCTCTTCTCCCAACACTAACTCTCTTCCCTCTCCCAACTTCTCTGTGTGTCGGCGTGTGTGTGTGTGGCCCTTTCCAAAGGGTCCCTCCATCCCTCCACACACTAACTGACTCTGTGCCCGTYCCAAGGCAGAAGAGGGCATCCCCAGCCCCTATGGAGGTGCCGGACATGGCAGTGCCCACAGTACCAGTAGTACCCGCTGCTGACTGCTGCTCTCTGCTGTGTTCCTATCTCCAGCACAACAAGGCTGCGGTACAGATCAAGCAAGACATGAAGAAGATGGTCCAGTTGCCCATGCTGAGGGGGACCTCCAGGGGACCTCGAYGAGTGGAGGCCAGGGGRGCTAGGCTGTTCGGCYTGTCCCTGCTGGAGCTCAGGGAGCTGGGCCTCGTGAAGGATGGCGTGCCCCTGGTGGTGCGGAGCATGGTAGAGTTCCTACGAGAACATGGTGAGCTGAGGAGSTTGGGGGTCATGMGGGGATGAGAGCGGATGCYGGGATAGGACGGTCTTTAATGTTTCAATACACAGTCATTTTCTAATGGTCATTCTGCATCCATTTTGGTTCTGAAGTAGTTGTAGGGATGGCTAGATTTTGTTGTAGCAGCCTATCACTCGCGTCTATTGACAGGGGATTTGAATTCAAGTTGATCAATCTAGGAATCAGTCTAGCAAAAAACTGATCGATTAAATTGTCTTGTTAATAA
>NW_019944638.1:108554-119937 GCF_002910315.2 Salvelinus sp. IW2-2015
ACATGTGTTACTGTTATGATTTGCAAACGTGTCATTTGATTGGTATAAATACAAATACAAGCTCCATACCATGACAGACTTATCCTTATGTTTTTGTTCTGTACTCATCTTGCTATCAAATGGTCTAGCCCTTAGCCCTTCTAGTAGTAATTCCCTTCTTTTCCCACTAGAGGTCAGTGTAGTTCTATGATACAGCAGTAGGATGTCCTCTTCATGACCACATGACGCCCTCTCACAAACTCASCACACCCACATCATACATTGGGCCTTGCACATAGTTCTTTATTTTTGGGTGTGGTTGAATAATCAGACTTCAGGTCACGCATCGTTGTGATTAGGAAATAGGAGGGAGACAGGAGCACAAGCTGTGTGGGCAAAGACAGCGGGTATTTTTTTTACAGTTTTAGTTAGGTAATAGTAAATGTGCCTGTAACGAGAGTTTCTTAATTACATTTCAATCTCTGGTCTAAATTATTTGTTCTCTGCAGCCCACTGGTCTGGTAGCATTCGGTAGGATGTGCAACGTTTTGGAACGTTCAGAAAGAAATATGCTASAGTATGTACCACAACAATGCCTTTCTGACATGTAGAATAAGGAATCACGTCATGGCATTTCTGTCTACAACGTTAGACAACTGCATGTGGCCCTGTAGATTGTTCACAACAACAGCAGAGCAACACTTTATGTCGTGTAATCCCAGAAACTGCTGTCCGAGTTAATAATAAAGTATGACTCACACAGCTGCAGTGGCAGGTAGCCTCGCGGTTAGCGCGGTGGCCCAGTAACCGAAAGGTCACTAGTTCAAATCCTAGCGCCGACCAGGTGAAACAGCTGTTGATGTGAGGAGCAAGGCACTTAACCCTACTTGCTCCAGGGTCACTGTTGTTAATGGTTGACCCTAGCTGTGACCCCCCCTCTCTGAGGGTGTCTCAGGGGGAGCTGGGATATGCAAAAAAAGTTATTTCTAATTCACACATGCAAATAAAACACGTGTACATTTGTGAAATAGGACAAATATAAGCACCCACCAAATTAATGCATTCATTATTGTCACGCATCAACTTGACCCTTTGTCACCCGTGTGTGTGCAGCAATGCTCAGTGATCCAGAGAGACTCCAAGTTGACCATGAAATGTTCCACTCCCTGTCAATGTCTGGGAGTAGTATGGTTGTGTTCTTGGACACCTACAGGGTTGGAGTTAACCTACAGGAGGGTAGCTCTCCAGGAACAGGGTTGGAGAGCCCTGGGGTAGAGTAATGTCTTAAGTAGGTGTCCAAGAAACATAAAACAACCACTCTGCCATCAGTAGAAGAGATTGACTGTCCCTCTCTTCTTGTTCTCCTCCCCAACATCTCCTTTGTCTGGTTACTCCCCCAACCTCTCCTTTGTCTGGTTACTCCCCCAACCTCTCCTTTGTTTGGTTACTCCCCCAACCTCTCCTTTGTCTGGTTACTCCCCCAACCTCTCCTTATGTCTGGTTACTTCCCCCAACCTCTCCATCTTATCTCCTCATGCGTTCTATCTGTTTGCATCTCTTTTCTGTTCCTTCCACCTTCCCCCTCTTACCTTACTCTCACCATCCCTGTCCCTCTCATCCCCCTCTTATCCCCCTTTCACTGTGCTTCTCTACCCCTTTTCTCCTACCTGCCATCATTTCCCATCACTCACATCCCTCCATCACCTCGCCCCTCTCTCCCTCAATCTTCTCTCTCCATCCCCAGCTCTTCATCATGAGGGCCTGTTCAGGGTCAACGGTAATGTACGGGCGGTGGAGGGGCTGAAACAGCGGCTGGAGAACYGTGAGGACGTGGACTTCCTGGTTGAGGCGGATGTGTGTACAGTGGCCAGCTTGTTCAAACAGTACCTCAGGGACCTGCCAGAAGGCCTGGTAGACTCCACCGTACAGCCTGCCCTTATAAAGCAGCACCAGGGTGAGAAATGTTACTGTTTGGAATAATACAATGTGCGTGTGTCTATAAACTGTGAAGGAACTTGTCCTCTGGGGCATAATTGTCAGATAATGATGATGGATTTGATCATAGTCTGTCAACAGTACTCTAGTCTAGGGTCTTTGACCATGACTGTCTCCATTCACAACATTAGAATTGTGATAGCCCACTTCTCTAGTCATATGACTATCATACCATGTACTGTATTCACATTCCCATTATCACATCAGTGATCATTCCCTTAACCATGGTGTCGAGGTCAAACATGGACGGTAATGATACATAGTCATTATCATTAAGCAGCATAATCATGTTCAAGCGGTGCTTCCATTTCGTTACCAGATACTACATACCACACCAGTGTAATCAGTGTTACCGTTCTTCTACAGAGATACTATCAGAACAATCTACAGCTAAGCTTTCCAGTTGGCACTCGCCCTAAACCATTTCCCAATCCCACTTATAAATCCTGCAGCTCTTCGCCAGTGTTCTACGTATCTAGATCACGGTTCTGACTTCTGATTCGCTGAAAACAGGCTATGTTTAGATGTCTGCATGGGTCACCGGCTGGCCCTTACGCTGTGCAGGAGACAGGAGTTTACCTTTAACACAGCAGAAGTGTCTGGGCCACGGGACTGTATGTCACACACACACACACACACGGACGGACGGACGGACAGACAGACAGACATTCGCTGACTCAGGCAGTGGAAAGGCAGAGAGGCAGGGGATGCATTGACTTCAGCTCAGAGTCCTTCTTCACAGACTCCTCAGTCCTTACAGTGTATATTATAAGTCCATATAAGGTCCGGCCAGTCCCATGCCCGTCACAGACTGTACTGGCCTTACTCTGGTCTTAACTCACCTCCATGATGATCTAGTTCAATCTGGATGATGGAAAGGGAATCTRGTCACAGTTCCAAATAGTTCCATATTCCARATGTAGTGCACTCATTTTGACGTAKACTCTGTTTTGGTCAAATTGCTCTGGTCAAAAGTAGTGCACTATATAGGGAATAGGGTGCCATTTGGGGCATAGACTGTGTTTTGGTTCAAAGTGACTTGTGGTTGTCAGAGATGACAGAGAGTGTATATTATAAACATTTTGGATGAATAGGAGTATGTGTCARGGCTTGGTGCCAGAGGACGCATTAAGAGAGTGTGGGCCTGGCTGGGTACAAGTCAATGAAGAAGCAGGACTTGGATTGGCGAGAAAAATGACTCGATATGATTGGTTCAAGTCCCGGTGCCAAGGTACAGGAAAATGTTAAACTGAGGGAGGGAATAAAGAAGTGAGGGATGGATGGATGAGCAGACAGCAGGAGAGCATGACAAAAAGATGAATAGATGGGTAGAGGAATTGGCCAATAGATGCATCCCCATCGAAATGATAGAACGATAGATACGACAGAAAGATGGAAAACATTTGGACAGGACACACGGATCTATTTTATGCCCCCCAGAGAGGTGGAGGGTGATCTGAATGTTCCTCTGTGTGTGTTGTTGGAATGGCCACAGATGATGCATCATGGGTGCCAGGAAACCCATCTAAAAACCCAGTGTGGTTTGGCTGACATTTTACTGCCCTGGCAGGTAATGTCACCCATTAGCAGATTGCAATGTTCGACGCGACCGCATGTGACAGATTTGCCACGTGAGGGACTTTTCTGCTGCGTGACTGCCATGGCAKRGATAAAGCGGATTACAATATTCTGGATTGTGATGAATTTTATTGTGAATATTCAGTTTAGGGTTGGTCAAAATTCACTGTTTAGCCTCAAGCTCAAGCTTCCTCTCTTTGTCAGGCCGAAATTCTTTGATATTGTTTATCTGGTTACTGATGATAGGTCTTACCTTGGAGAAATGAAGGGAAATATGCGAAGAGGTCACTATCATAGACACCGATAGAGACTTGTTAGTGATAGCGTCACTAGTCCGAGATTAGGGTCAGTCTGTTTTGCTGTGTGGTAGAAAATGACAGTGGATCAACTGAGTAACTCTATGTCATCTAATACCCAGGAACAAGCCTGTGTCTGGGCGGTCTTGGCAGAGTGAAGGGCTGACGTCTCCATCTGATCCCACTTCATCTCTCCCCACACACACACACGCAAGGGAGCGTACACACACACACACACACATCTCTGAACTTCACCTCACCAGACATGCAACAGCTGTGAGTGCTCTCAGAGCTCCTGATGCCCTCCTGCTGTGTACACACACACACACACACACACACACACACACACACACACACACACACACACACACACACACACACACACACACACACACACACACACACACACACACACACACACACACGTCTTACTCAAGACCAGTAGGTATGTCCCTGTATCCACCCCTGACCTCAATTATGAATCCTGACTGGCATCATCATGTTTTCACTTCCTTTTCATTTTAATGTTTTATTTAACCTGTATTTAACTAGGCAAGTCAGTTTAGAACAAATTCTTATTTACAATGACGGCCTATTCCGGCCAAACCTAACCCGGGCGATGCTGGGCCAATTGTGCGCCACCCTATGGGACTCCAATCACGGCCGTTTGTGATACAGTCTGTAATTGAACCAGGGTCTGTAGTGACGCCTTTAGCACTGAGATGCAGTGCATTAGACCGCTGCGCCACTCGGCTAAGGTATTTGATGCTAAGGTATTACCAGCATCGTGGTCATAGATTATACATTTAGAGCAGGTGTGTACGTCATTCTCTTTCAAATATCAATGTGCGTCTAGCCGAACAAACAGCCGTTGACCTGAAGATAGGATTTTATGGTGTTGAGTAGGCTTATTTTCAATTGGACACACTTGACCTAAACCGAAAGGCCTGTGAACCAAACCCTCAGAACCCAAAACAAAGCTTTGTGTTACTTGTTTTGTCAGTCATGATAGACTAATTATTATTTACAGATTATAAAGTAGGTCATGTGAGCTAAGGTATTATTAAAAAACATGATCATGCCAATGCATTGGTATCTGGGTTAATAATCGTATTTTCTCCTTCTCATCAACAAAGTGGAGCATCGCTTCAAAGTACAGTACTCTCAAAATGCCTTCCAATCTTTTAATTATTGATAGTGTTGTTTCTACATGTTTGTGGTTTCCTTCTAGTGTATCAGCTGTTCAACCAAAGCACAACACAGTCTCTCCCCTCTCTAATAATGTCTAGAATAGAATACAATTACCTCAGTTAGCAGTCGCTCTTATCCAGAGCAATTAACAGGGGCAATTGGGGTTAAGTGCCTTGCTCAATGGCACATGGCAGATTTCCCCCCTAGTTGGCTCTGGGATTCAAACCAGCGACCTTTCGGTTTCAATGCTAAATTACCTGCCGCCATGAATTGAACAGAACAGCTTTATTTTCCCCAGAGTGAACTGGTTTTTAAATGGTCTTCCTGTGTATTTCCCTCCAGAGTCCAGTGAGGATGCTTTCTGCTCAGACCTGAGGGTCTTACTTCACCAGTTGCCAGACGTCCACTACGGCCTCCTACAGTACCTCTGTCTCTTCCTCACCCAGGTGGACCAGCGCCACAGGGAAAACCGCATGACCGCTCTCAATCTGGCAACTGTCTCGCCCCAATGTCTTCCAGTAAGTTTTGCAGCCTGTCTCTGGGATGTGTGTAGTGGGTCAGTGAGGTTATGGTATAACACACTTAGGTTGCCATGTTGGTCCAATGTCTTCCAGTGTGTTTATTACATGGCATGGGATTTTGGGATGGGTGTTAGTTGGGCATGGGTTAATAAGACAGATGGGTTGCAAGGTGGGTCTAAATGGCAGTTGACTCATTATGTCTAAGGCCTTGTTAAAGCCAGTTTATGTATATGTGTTACGAGTCATGCGTGATTTATGGAGAAAAATGGTTTGACAGAGCATTAGTGCTGTATCATTTTAAAAAGATACACAGAAACTGTTCAAAATCAAATCAAATGTTATTTGTCACGTACACAGTTTTACAGCAGGTATAAAAGGTGCAGTGAAATGCTCGTGTGCTAGCTACCTCAACATTGCAGTACTATAAATAAGCAAAAAGGCCCGAGGGGGTGTGGTATATGGCCAATATACCACGGCTAACCACTGTTCTTAAGCGCGATGCAACGCAGAGTGCCTGGATACAGCCCTTAGTTACCAACGTAATTAGAGCTGTAAAAATAAATGTTTCGTCATACCCGTGGTATAGGTCTGTTATAAACTGGGTGGTTCGAGCCCTGAATGCTGATTGGCTGACAGCCGTGGGTATATCAAATAGTATATTTACTGCTCTAGTTACATTGGTAACCAGTTTATAATAGCAATAAGGCACCTCAACAGTTTGTGGTATATGGCCGATATACCACGGCTAAGGGCTGTGTCCAGGCACTCCCCAATACGTCGTGCCTAAGAACAGCCCTTAGCCGTGGTATATTGGCCATATAACACACCCCTCCTGCCTTATTGCTTAAATATACCACGGCTGTCAGCCAATCAGCATTCAGGGCTCAAACCACCCAGTTTATAATCAATAATAATAAAGAGTCAAATAAAAAAGTAATAGAAAAGTCGTTTTTGTATTTTATTTGGTTCCCCATTAGTTCCTGCCAAGGCAGCGACTACTCTTCCTGGGGTCCACATAGTAATATCCTGGTATGTACTCAATAGGATATACAGAATAGATCATGTATGTGCTATGTCAAGTATGACTGTATTTACCATATAGAGAGGATGGTGTACTGGTTGCGCAGTTGACTAAATAGTATATTATAGAACAGTAGTTGTGTTTGTGTATAAGGGTTGGCTTGTTGGAGAGTCCGTGCAAATAGTCTCTAAGGTGTAAATAGTCAGTTCATAGTTTGATTTATGATTGATTCAGTTGTAATTGTTCCATATAATAATTGTTCTTTAAGACAAAACATGCCTGTATAAAATAAGAAAATATAACAGAACGGGTCCTGAGAACTCCAGCATCCTCCAATGAGTTGTCCTGACTTAGTCCCTCACGTCTCCACTCCAACAACATGTTTGATCCCTTGCTATTTACCACCCTGCTGTTTTAAAGTAGAACGTTCCTTAAAAGCGTATTAAAACCTGCTTGGATGTTGATTTATTCTTGGAGCATATCGTTATCCCGCCTGAGAGGACAGTGTGCGTGCGTGTGTGAGTGAGTGAGAGAGATTAGGCTCTTGTGGCCTGCCTGCCTGTCTATGACAGTCTTTGAAGAACCACACACACATAAACACACACACATACAGTAGCTATCTCTATGCACCTGGACTATCTTTGGCTGACTTGCCTAAATAGTTGGAATCAGGTTGATTGATTGATGTTTGTGTTTCCATCACCATTGTCCTATTCTAAACCAGTGTTGATATGTGTTGCCATGTGAAAGAGTAGGTGGGAGAAAGGGAGAGAGCTTAGGCACACGCTGTTGCACACTTTCCTGGCTCCTCCTCTGTCTCTCAATCATCTCTCTATCTCCCTCCTCCTCCACCTTCTCTGTCTATCTCACACAAGCCTATGCGTGGGAGCTCACACACACACAGTATTGTACAACTAACCTTGTGGGGACARATTATTCAGTCCCATTCAAAATCRGATTTTCCCTAAACCGTACCCTTACCCTAACCCTGAAACTAATTCTAACCCTAACACAAATTCTAACCTTAACKCTAAACCCCCTAAAAATTGCATTTGACCTTGTTTGGACCAACAAAATGTCTCCATTTGGTCAAATTTTTGTTTGTTTACTATTCTTGTGGGGACTTCTGGTCCCCACAAGAATAGTTAAGCACGTCCACACACACACATACACTCCATCTGTAACCGACATGGAGGGCTGTAGGCTTAACATGCCATTAATGTTGTGGTGATAGAATCCTCACCACGTGCACTCAGAGAGGGCTCATACATTTCTCCTTTACTGTTCACATTCTCTTCCACTTCTACCGGCATCCCTTTSAGTGGTACTGGCACTACTTGAGAGGAACTGAAAGGAAACTCATCCCTGCTTGTAAATTCCACTGACAGGGTTTCAGAGGTGCTTGGMGAATATTATTTGAAGTCAGACTTTCTAACACAAYAGTTAACCAAAAAAGTCAATAGTAACAATATTGCTGGATCATTCCGATTTCCGTGAGTCGGTGGTAAGACTTTAAATGGTCTGATACGTACTCACACACCTTAAAGACTCTACTGCCCTCTCTGTCCAATCTATCGTGCATCGTTATTAGTGGGCATTCCCAGTCATCCATGTTCTTGGCCCATGCCTTCCTGCCCGCATTGTTTATAAACACAGTTGGTCTGAAGACACACAGACCAAATTGTTCTGTCTCCTGTTCTCACAGTCCCATCCCATATGGCTTGCACCGTGATCGAGGCACTATGTTCCAACTTCTCATACCCCCCTGCCCGCTTCTTTGCCCACCTGATTGGCAGCCATATCTTATAATAACCCCTGGTGTCCGTGCCAGGGATCCGTCTCTGATAGCACATCGTCTCACTATCACTGGAGGGTCTGTACAGGACATAGAGTTGGAAAGAGGGCACGCACCCTATCTTTGCCATTATTACGTCCACAATGGTGCTGTCCGCTAAAATAGGTTTAGTGGCAACTGTGCCCTCTATCGAACTCTATGGTACAGTAACAGGACAGGAAGTGACCAGAGGAGGCTGGTGGGAGGAGCTATAGGATGACGGGCTCATTGTAATGGCTGGAATGGAATAAATGTAACAGAGGTTTCCATATGTTTGATGTTTGATTCAATTCCTTGATTATATTCCAGGTATTACAATGAACCAGTCCTCCTATAGCTCTGCCCACCAGCCTTCTGTGGAAGTGACATAACTCAGCTGGGGCCTTATACTGTACACCATGTCCTCAGTTTGTTCCCTCCATCAACCAATCAGAGAGGGGTATAATTAGGCCCAGAGCCCAGGCCATGTCGGCATGTCAAACAGCTGTTCAGGAAGAACTCAGTGAATGATCTGGTATCAAGGGCTACTGATTGTCTCTGACTTGGCCTGACATGGTACTGGAATGTGCCCTACTCCATAGGAGGCTGGTGGGAGGAGCTATAGCAGGACGAGCTCATTTTAATGGCTGGAATGGAATTACTGGAACGGAGTAAAACGTGGTTTCCATATGTTTGATGTGAAACCTTTCCACCCGATTCCGCTCCAGCCATTACCACGAGCACCTCCTCCCCAATTAGGTGGCACCAACCTCCTGTGCTCTACTCATCGAGAACCACTATAATATTACGTCTTCTATTTTAGGATGTGGCATCGTGTTTGCCGCCGTAAGAGCCCCATAAGGGCTGTAGATAAGCACTTTGTCGATGGACTGTTGTGTTATTGTGCTATGATGTGAAAGTTGTTGTGGTGCTTGTGTTTTCCTTGAACCATGTTGTCCTTGTTGACCTTGTTTTGTGTCAAACAGCACCTGCAGAAATTATGTATTGTAGCTTTTGATGCCCTTTGCATGGCAGGAAGGTGTTGTATTGCAGCAAATAGGGGGTGGAACTTGAATGATAAGTACCCTGTGACCTATGTCTGTCCGTCAAACACGTACAGTGGCTTGCAAAAGTATTCACCCCCTTGGCATTTTTTTATTTTGTTGCCTTACAACCTGGAATTAAAATAGATTTTTGGGGGGTGTGTATCATTTGATTTACAACATGCCTACCACTTTGAAGATACAAAATATTTTTTATTGTGAAACCAACAAGAACTAAGACAAAAAACAGAACTTGAGCGTGCATAACTATTCACCCCCAAAGTCAATACTTTGTAGAGCCGCCTTTTGCAGCAATTACAGCTGCAAGTCTCTTAGGGTTTGTCTCTATACGCTTGGCACATCTAGCCACTGGGATTTTGCCCATTCTTCAAGGCAAAACTGCTCCAGCTCCTTGGAGGGTTCCGCTGCTGTACAGAATCTTTAAGTCATACCACAAGATTCTCAATTGGATTGAGGTCTGGGCTTTGACTAGGCCATTCCAAGACATTTAAATGTTTCCCTTAAACCACTTGAGTGTTGCTTTAGCAGTATGCTTAGGGTCATTGTCTTGCTGGAAGGTAAACCTCCATCCCAGTCTCAAATCTCTGGAAGACTGAAACAGGTTTCCCTCAAGAATTCCCTGTATTTAGCGCCACGCCTCATTCCTTCAATTCTGACCAGTTTCCCAGCCCCTGCTGGTGAAAAACCTCCCCACAGCATGATGCTGCCACCACCATGCTTCACTGTGGATGGTGTTCTCGGGGTGATGGGAGGTATTGGGTTTGCGCCAGACATAGCGTTTTCCTTGATGCGCAAAAATCTCAATTTTAGTACTCACCAGAGTACCATCTTCCATATGTTTGGGGAGTCTCCCACATGCCTTTTTTGCAAACACCAAACATGTTTGCTTATTTTTTCTTTAAGCAATGGCTTTTTTTCTGGCCACTCTTCCATAAAGCCCAGCTCTGTGGAGTGTATGGCTTAATCTTATGGCTGCAATCCGTTAACGGGATCGATATGACAACAGCCAGTGAAAGTGCAGGGCGCCAAATTCAAACAACAGAAATCTCATAATTAAAATTCCTCAAACATACAAGTATCTTACACCATTTTAAAGGTAATCTTGTTGTTAATTCACCAAAGTGTCCGATTTCAAAAACGCTTTACAGCGGAAGCACCACAAACGATTATGTTAGGTCACCACAAAATCACAGAAAAACACAGCCATTTTTCCAGCCAAAGACAGAGTCACAAAAAGCAGAAATAGAGATAAAATTAATCACTAACTTTGATGATCTTCATCAGAGACACTCATACGACTTCATGTTACACAATACATGTATGTTTTGTTCGGTAAAGTTCATATTTATATAAAAAAATCTCAGTATACATTGACGCGTTTTGTTTTAGTAGTTCCAAAAACATCTGGTGATTTTGCAGAGCGCCACATCAATTTCCAGAAATACTCATAATAAACGTTGATCAAAGATACAAGTGTTATATACATGGAATTTTAGATCCACTTCTCCTTAATGCAACCGCTGTGTCAGATTTCAAAAAAGATTTACGGAAAAAGCAAACCATGCAATAATCTGAGGTCGGCGCTCAGAGCCCAATCAAGACAAAAAGATATCCGCATATTGGCAGTCAACAGAAGTCAGAAATAACATAAAAATATTCACTTACCTTTGATGATCTTCATCAGAATGCACTCCCAGGAATCCCAGTTCCACAATAAATGTTTGATTTGTTCGATAATGTCCATCATTTATGTCCAAATAGCTACTTTTGTTAGCGCGTTTGGTAAACAAATCAAAACTCACGAGAAGCGCGTCACTAGTTGCAGACGAAATGTCAAAAGTTCCGTTACAGTTGTAAAACATGTCAAACGATGTATAGAATCAATATTTTAGATTTTTTTAACATAAATCTTCAGTATCTCCTCC
>NW_019944638.1:119962-157195 GCF_002910315.2 Salvelinus sp. IW2-2015
AGAGAAGAAAGAGAAGAAACAATACATATAATGGGAATACACATACAGGCACAAGAAGATACATCAAGCTTTGTAAAACATATTTATTTACCTGCTTTAAGAATCCATTATTTTTGGGAATTTTCACAAACTTTAAGGATATAAAAACCTATTATTCCCAATTGTCATTCCTGATTGGGCCTGGGCCCTTAGTGGTCAGAAAGGGACAATACTTATTAGTCAGTATATGAAAAGGCTACTTGGTGAGTTTACCTGTTACAGTATCCCTAATGCCGTTTTTACCTACAGTACCAGTCACAAGTTTGGACACACCTACTCATTCAAGGTTTTTTCTCTTATTTTTACTATTATCTACATTGTAGAATAATAAGTGAAGACAATAAACTATGAAATAACACATTTTGAATCATGTATAACCAAAAAAGTGTTAAACAAATCAAAAATATATTTTAGATTCTTCAAAGTAGCCATCCTTTGCCTTGATGACAGCTTTGACACTCTTGGCATTCTCTCAACCAGCTTCATCTGGAATGCTTTTCCAACAGTCTTGAAGTAGTTCCATATATGCTGAGCAGCTTATTTGGCTCACATATGCTCGAACACTTGTTTTCCTTCACTCCTGCAGTCCAACCTCATCCCAAACATTTCAATTGGGTTGAGGTCGGTTGATTGTGGAGGGCCAGGTCCAAACCAGATTGGATGGCGTATCACTGCAGAATGCTGTTGGTAGCCATGCTGTTAAGGGCCTTTGAATTCTAAATAAATCCACAGGACAGTGTCACCGGCAGAGCACCCCACACCATCACACCTCCTCCATTCTTCACGGTGGGAACCACACATGTGGAGATAATCCGTTCACCTACTCTGTGTCTCACAAAGACATGGCGGTGGAACCAAAAATCTCAAATTTTGGACTCGTCAGACCAAAGGACAGATTTCCATGCGGTCTAATCCCCTTGCCACTAATGTCCCTTGCTCGTGTTTCTTGGTCCAAGCAAGTCTCTTCTCTTATTGGTGTCCTTTAGTAGTGGTTTCTTTGCAGCAATTTGACCATGAAGGCCTGATTCACGCAGACTCCTCTGAAGCATTTATTTGGGCTGCAATCTAGGTGCAGTTAACTTTAATAAAACTGTTCCTCTGCAGCAGAGGTAATTCGGTCTTCCTTTCCTGTGGTGGTCCCCATGAGAGCCAGTTTCATCATAGCGCTTGATGATTTTTGCGCCTGCACTTGAAGAAACTTTCAAAAGTTCCTTGAATTTTCCAGATTGAGTGACCTTTCATGTCTTAAAGTATTCTTTGCTTATTTGGCTGTTCTTTCTCTAATATGACTTTGGTCTTTACAATAGGGCTATCTTCTGCATATCACCCCTACCTTGTCACAATACAACTGACTGGCTCAAATGCATTAGAAGAAAGAAATTCCACAAATTAACTTTTAACAGGCACACTGTTAATTGAAACTGCATTCCAGGTACTACCTATGTTTGTAGGTTGAGAGAATGCAACGATGTTATCAAGGCAAAGGGTGCTACTTTGAAGAACTCTCAAATATATATCATTTTTGATTTGTTTAACACTTTTTAGTTACTATGTAATTCCATATGTGCTATTTCATAGTCTTTTGATGTTTCACAATGTAGAAAATAGTTAAAAATAAATAAAAACCCTTGAATGAGTAGGTATGTCCAAACTTTTCACTGGTACAGTACAAGAGGTTGGTTACGACTAACACTGTTACCCCAGACGTACTATACATGACTCATAAATGTTATTTTAAGAGTTATGTCTCAAAACATACCTTCATTCCAGAAGTAGAACTTTATCATGAGTTCCATTTGAGTTTCTCAATTCACTTTCTAACATAAAGGACCAAGTTGGTCATTTGGTTCAGTCCAGCCCTCATCAAGGAAGTGCTGAGTGTTTTATCATGCATGTTGTCGTTGTGTTGTGTTGGTGCCTCACGTGAATATTCTCTAGTTTCTGCCAATTGCTGAAATGTCTGTAGCAGCCCAGGGACTCTCGGGGCCTTAGGGGCCTCACAACACCCGACGACCCCAGGTTTGGCTGCTGACCTGTGGGATATCCCCTCTGCCTGATCAGCTCCTTATTGGAATTGATCTCCTCTACACCTACTTACTCCTACACCTCCTGAGGCTGCTTTTTGACCATTGACCTCCACAATGTCCCTCATTTGCTTTCTTCTGCACGTAGCCATGGATACAGGTTGCTCCTGTCCTTTACTGTAAGAAAGGGGGGGTGAGAGTTGACCATGGGGGTGTTTGGGTGGAGGGGTTGGGTATATTCGGTTAAGGTCAGGCGCCGCACAGACATTTGACCTGTCTCATCTGTTCTGGACACTGTCTGGGGTGGTAAAACACCACTTCTGTTGTGAGGGAGGTAACACACTTGTGAGGGAGGTAGAACACACTTGTTCCGTGTTGTGGGAGGATAGACATCACTGTTGTGTGGGAGGAGAACACACACTGCTATGAGAGTGTGTTAATCACTCTGGGAACTCACCACTGCAAAATCATTGGGGATTTAAGTCAGAAGACATTTTTACCTTGTCAAATGATTTTCACTCTCCAATTCCAACCCTTGGCCCCAACATAAATGTTAATTAAAGTCCTGTTCTGGAATGTATAGCTGGCATGATATTCACACCCATTCGATGAGGCAACGGTGTAACTTCAATAACAAAGGAATAAAAGCCTACAGTAACTCATGCTGCTTCTCTGACCTGCCCATCTATAGTGGTCAATAGGTGAATTGTGGTGTGAGACTTTTTTGTTGTTGTCTTTTTCAGGAGGCCAAGGAGACCCCGGTGAATAGGACAGATACTGAGTCACCGAAAACACCCGGAACCACACCAAGCACTCCACACACACTCTGAAGACACCTATTCACCGTTCCCAGAAAGAAAAGGGTGTGTGTGCGTGTTGTGTTTTGTGTGCCCCTGCCATGGAATACACATGCTTAGGTATCTGTATGCGGGGTACGTGCTGCCTGCCTATGCATACTTGTTTACATTTACATTTACATTTAACATTTACATTTAAGTCATTTAGCAGACGCTCTTATCCAGAGCGACTTACAAATTGGTGCATTCACCTTATGACATCCAGTGGAACAGCCACTTACAATAGTGCATCTAAATCTTTTAAGGGGGGGGAGGGGGTGAGAAGGATATACTTTAGTTTGTGTGTGTGCACCTGCCATGGAACACAATGTTTAGGTCACAGGAGGTTGGTGGCCCTAATTGGGGAGGACGGGCTGGTGGTAATGGCTGGAGCGAAATAAGTGGAAGGTTTGATGCCGTTCCATTGGCTCCGTTTCTAGCCTTATTATAAGCCGTCCTCCCCTCAGCAGCCCCCCCTGGTTTAGGCTACGTGTTTGTGTCAGGATGAGAATGCAGGCTGTCTCCCTATGCCCAATGTACACATGTAGGATGCTCAGTGTTAACCTGCATGAACTACGTCTCTTAGAATTCCCCAACAGTGTAGAATTCCCCTAACAGAGTACTTTTTACTAAGAATTCCTCAACAGTGTAGAATTCCCCTTACAGAGTACTTTTAACTAAGAAATCCCCAACATGGTACTTTGAATAGCAACAATGTGGTCACATGACGTAGTCAATTAGACATGGTTTTGAAACGTAAAAATAAACATATTTCGTGCATAAACGTCCGTAAGTTATTGACAGAAAAATACTTCATGTTATATGAATGATATGATATGTACTTTGTCACTCTATGTTTCCAGGCTGCATCCAACAGTCCACCAGATGACACGAAGTCATCAAAAGAACAATCCAATGAAAATCCAATCATAACGCCAAGGAAAAAGAAGGTACAGTTGAATAGATTCAGATATCGACTTGATCTCTCTAAAAAACATAAACAATGTTTATTTGATTGCCTTAAGATTGCACTATCCTAAAATAGACATCCAATCCTTATAATTGCACCATAACCATGTGTTATCGATTATATCTGATATATGGTGGGTTAGCTCTGGTTCAGAGTAAGATTGCTGATCTAGGATCGGATCCCCATCTGTCCATATAGTCTTATTCAATATGAGCTAAAAGGCGAAACTGATCCGAGATCAGCACTCCTACTCTGAGGCTTTGTGGAAACGGACTCTGATGCCACAAACTACCTAATGTTGTCAATGTTGTGGCTGTATTTGCATCTCCCCTAAACACTCACTCACACACACACACACACACACACACGCCTGTACGCGCGCTGTGCACATGCACAGTTTGATGACTTTGATAATCAATCAGAAATAACAATAGATTTTCTGGTGCATTTAGAAAGTTCAACTTAGAGATGTGTTTTTGGTTGTTGAGCCAATTAGACCATGTTTAATGAGTCTAGACTACCCTTTGATGTGTCTCAAGCGCTTGAGGAGAAGAGAAAGTTGAGGAGAAGAAAATCACATATAATGGGAATACACATACAGGCACAAGAAGATACATCAAGCTGTAAAATATATTTATTTACCTGCTTTAAGAATCCATTATTGTTTGGGAATTTTCACAAAACTTTAAGGATTTAAAAATATTATTTCAAGTTTATCTTTAAAAAAAAATACAGAAAGTTTTTCAGAATATTTAGGCAAGTTAGCTGGCTAACTCAGTGATCCTGCTTTGTATTAAACCCATCAAGGGTCAGTCGTGGGCAAGGCGCCCCCCCCCCCCCCCCCCCCCCCCACCAGGCGGGCAAACATTAGTGTGGCCCCCTCCTGACGGTGGAAAGAAAAACGTACATTTTAAAGTACATTCTACTCATTTTGCCATGGGGTGTAGAGAAAATGTTGCGTTTTAAAGCAAGTGTTCTGAGTTGTAATCATTTGCCATGACTTGTGTGAGTGGAGTGACTAACAAAATCAATGGGGGCTCGTGTGTGCCCGGTCGGTATTGGCATGATACCAAGTTTAGATAACTGACTAGACTAACTTAACATCTTAAAATTGTTAGCTGATTAAGTGACTGTCGGTGACTGACAAAACAAGAGAAAAACTGCTGATCCACAACCAAATTCAAACTTGCACCTTGTGTATTCTAACTCTAACAGTAATTGAGACCCCGACTCATTTTTGTAAGGTCGGGCCCCTAAGCGAACGCTTATGCCTGGAGCCGGCCCTGGTCGTGGGCTTCTGATAGTGATGGCTCTGATCAAGCCACTCGCTCACATGACTTGATTTTGATAAGGTAAATCAATGAGAGGAAGCCAGAACGGCCACAACACAACAACAATCAAGCTATTCACAATGACACCACAGGAGCTACGCAGGCTATATGCCCTCCCTGTCCTCCCTGTGGCATTATGATGCAGACAGCCCAATAGCCTCACCAACCGGCTTCCGTTCTTAGAATTCATAAAGTTGTAACCCTTGACTTAGAATGGAATTAAATTCCAATTCTATTGTTGTGACTCATAGACCTACAAACACTAGCTGAATGTATTGTTTGTCTAAGGCTATAAAAGAATTATCAGAGTTAGTCCATAGGATATTCTTTAATATCCAGACCGAAGCCAGAGAAGAGATTGAGGAATGCTGATTGAGCTAACAATGGGATTAGCGTAGCATGGTGTGATGAAAAATAAGACAAGTTATTGCCGATGAGGGACTTTTTTTGTTGGCGTATCCCTGGCAGAGTCCCCAGGACCCATGTTGCTCAGTTGGTTGAGCATGGCACTTGCAACGCCAGGGTTGTGGGTTCGATTCCCACGGGGGACCAGTATTTAAAATGTATGCACGCACGTAAGTTGCTCTGGATAAGAGCGTCTGCTAAWTGACTAAAATGTCATGTTAAATGAGCCAGTAAAATCCCTGTGCATTAGGCTCATATTTAGCATCGCTAGCAGGATCTAATCTAGCGTACTACATTGTTGTTGCTCCTTGATAATATTGTTGTTGACAAACACGTTGGTTTTGTTTGCTTGTTCATTAGATTTTGAGCCATTTCGGTGACGTTAGCMTTGATAGCGTTCCAGGAAATGTTAGATCGCCAGTTGACCTTTGAAATAATATGGCCCTGGATAAAACAAACTTGTTAATATCAATTGTAWTTRAAATGATAACAGTAAATATAACAATTCAAGGGCATTTAGAATGGCGGGAACTCCCCTTTAGTTTCATGTTGATGGAAAATGAAGGGAATTTACCTTTCATTTAWTGTTGATGCAGTCACATAAAGCACATGACTTCCCACTACATAATAAATACAGTCATATCCTGTAATTCACCATGGGGTTCCTTTATAAACGGKTTTCTTATAAATGATCAGTTTTAGTTATAGTTTTGTAGCCGTATACGGTATACTGTATTTGAATCTGCAGCCTAATAAAARCAATGCATGCTTATCTGGGATATTTACCCATGATGGCCTTGGATGACGGTCTTGTTTAAATATATAACCTAACAAAGATATGGCGTGTAGATAAGTTAGCTCGCTGGCTTGCTACAGGTAATTTGACTATGGTGGGAGGGGGAACTATAGGTGAAAAGCCATTGTTACGGTTCTTCCCCTGAGAGTCATTCAGATGTAGGTATTGTGCAGTAAGCACACACTCACACACACATTTGGGGCCTTAGTGTGACACTGTAGTTTGGCATGTCTATATAAATCTGTCGTGTGCAACTGAGAGGGGCTGTGACATATGGAATCGATGAATCGAATCTTAGTGTTTCCATTTCGCATACATTAGGCTCAGTTTATATSTATTCATATCTCTGTAGAGGCTGTAAACTCAGCTTATCTGTCGAGGCTCTGGTCTAGTGTTGGGACACGTGAGATGAGTAATTGCCACCATCGGTCAGAGGGCCCTAAATATGTTTATGATGTAGTATATCTGAACCTGTTCACCTGTTGTTGTATGTACCACGTTATCCAACACAGTGAACACTCCTGTAGTGAGTTCATGTGTAAGGATCTGGGTGTCGAGTGCGAAGTCAGGCGCAGGAAACAGAGGATGCAATAACAAATGTTCCTTTAATGAAACACGGAGATTCGGCCACCTACTATACACTGGGTGCTCTCCATAAACTGCCCCAGACACGGGGAACGAAAACAGTCCAGTAACAAACTCGAACATACACAAACATGTATAGTCCGAAACAAACACCACGCTTACAAACTAACAATCCCGCACAAAGAAACGGGCGGGCCGGCTGACTGATAAGCCAACTAATTACGAACAAACACAAAACAGGTGTAACCAATAAACAATAAGGAGGGGAGAAAAGGATCAGTGGCAGCTAATAGGCCGGTGACGACGACCGCCGAGCGCCACCCGAACGGGAAGGAGAGCCTGCCTCGGTCGGAGTCGTGACAGTTCAAGTGACTTTCCCCATTTTAGCTGGGACTTTCTCAGTTAAAGAAAAGTCCATGGTGACATAATCATTCAACTGCTGTAGTCTATTTTGCGTGTGCTCTTATTTATATTTACATTTCAAAACATAAGCAAACATTCTGTTGTTATGGTAACAGCGGTATTGGAATTTAATGTCACTCCTTTTCCGGTATTTATGTGAAAGCCTTTTTGCTGCTATAATAATAGCTTGTGTTTTTTTGGATCATTGTGTTGTGATGAGAGTCTCAGCCAAGTGGGTGTTGTTCTTCACAAGGCCTACAACACATTAACAGGTATGTCTCTCATTCCAACAAAAGAGGCTAGACAACTGGTCTGTCAACACCGCTGCCTCTGCCTCTACAGCTAAAGGTAGTTTTGGTGATTAAAAAGGCATGTTTCACAGGTGGTTGTGCGTGACTCCAGAACGGAGGGTACCTCGTCACAGATTGTTGTTATTTCTTTTGCAGCATTTGGTGTGTTTTGGATTTTTGATCCAACTTGTAATTGTTAAGTCATTGTTTTCGAAATGAGGTCACCTCCTCTTTGGTCAATTGGACAATAATAAACTGTTTAGCCTAAAAAGTCTGTCATTAACACATTGTCATACTGCCAGGTTGTCTTTCTTGGTGACAGAATGGCGTTTATTTACTCAGTTCTCCTGATCRSCCACTTCCTGACGTCACCAGTGTTGGGGTCATTTGAAAAAAATAAGTAATATATTCACTGTTACTCGTTACTTCTTTCAACAATAACAAATTACTTATTACTCCCTGGAAAAAGTAATTAGTTACACGAGGAGGTGTGTTATATGGCCAATATACCACAAACCTTCGAGGTGCCTTATTGCTATTATAAACTGGTTACCAACGTAATTAGAGCAGTAAAAATAAATGCTGTCAGCCAATCAGCATTCAGTGCTCGAMCCACTCACTTTATAATACTCGATATATTGCTTTTGCATTACACCTCAAAACWTTGTGCATCCTCACTCAGTGTAAACAATGTCAACGTTACGTTGTATACATAAAAATCAAGCCTTGGTTGAGGTAGGCCTACAGTCATCTTCAGCAGCAGTGGTCAGGTCTCAGGGGGTCTTTCGCTATGAGTTGTGTGTTGGTCGTGTTGCCTTTGCAGGTGCTTTAAGAGACTGGAAGTTGTGTTTCTAGTAGTGGAGGGGTCAATACCCCCCCCCTCACCCTCTGGCGTTCTGGATGCACCGCCCCCCACATTAAGCCAAATACATCACTTAACTCCTGACATCTGTTGTTGAAGTGCAACATCTAGTCCCTTAGGCTTAGAAGCTTTTCAAACTGTTCTGTAACGGAAAAACATCAACTACTAGACCTTTTCCATGGCTCTCCTAGTAACAGAAAAAAACAACGATTCCAGCCCTGACTGGATGTTCCATTGATAAATGTGGCTCACTGATAAAGTGCTTCCATTCCTCATCATTAAATGCTTTAGCATTGGCTTTTGTCCAGAGCCAAACCCTGTCGGGATTGGTTATTGTGCCTTTGATYAATAGTTGAGCTGTAGGCTTCAGACCCATTAGGCTTACGACACAGTGGACTGCTAACATYTGAATAACTTCACGTTTCTCATTCACACTTTTCTCTTACCCCCAAATACACACCTCTCAGTTATATGCATTAGATGTAGCTAGCGCACCTCTGTAGAACTGAAACAGTAAACTAGTGGTGCACACACCGTCGACATGAAGAAAGGTCGGTGTGACATAGCAGTGGTACGGATGAGGTTGCTTTTAGGTACACCGTAGATACACAGGCTACCGCCAGCTATACCCCTAGGAGTCAGCACGGTAAGAGAAAGAGGAGTTTAACCCTTTTCATTTCCACAGGGTCGTATTCACTAGGCATGAAACAGAAGCAAACAGGCCAAAATGGGTACTTACTATCTAAACCTTTCCAATAAGCGATTTGCATTGAACACCAAATGTTTTGAAATGTTTTGTTTTGTTATGGTGTGCCCAAATGAATACAACCCAGTTTAAGGCTAACCTTCCCCCTTCATTTGTTCTTTTATTAGCCAACCTCCATGTCTCTACTGTACATAGCCTATCCTCCAATGCATGTTTTATTCTGTAGTAACCCGACTAAAGGTCAGCACAGCTGATCTGATTGCCCCTGTGACAGTATGCTGAGGCAGGTATCGTTTACATCTCTGGCTTTACACACGGGGCTCTGGTATTACAGGGAATCCACCCGCCTCACCCATCCTTCATTCTCCTTGTCTCTTTCCACAGGTGAGGAAAGTAAAGCGCGAGACAGCGACGGTGCTCCGAGCTGTGCCCCTTCCCAGTCTCTCTACTGCTGCCTCTGTGAGGCCCCTGGTCCTTCCCGTCCCCTGGCTCCGGAGGTGAGAGAGCCCAGCCCTGAGAGGATGGAGCTGACCCCACCGGGCCCACAGGACCCTCAGGGACCAGCCACGGACGCTGGGACGTCAGCGCAGTCAAGACCATGGAGGTCCTGAACAGGTCAGTGTGTAGTGTAGTAACAGACAGTTATTTTGGGCCGCTATGGTGGAAAGTTACAAATAGGTAGTCTTTAACAGGTTAGTAGTTCATGATGTTGTATTCATTCAGGAGCACAATAGGATGTCTGGGATTTAAAAAATTCCACGAATGTGAAAACTTATTAAGAGAGTGGGGTGAGCACATTGTCAATGGAAAGAGGTTATATTAGGTAGCTGATTATTTTTATTAAATGCATAATAAAATGCTACGAATGCAGAAAAAGTGCAGAGAAATGTATGTAAAACGCTTATTCTTTTATAATAAAACAAACTCTTTAGTATTTTACCTCTGTTCCAGTGCATATGGTATTGGTGGTTCAGTAGTCCATGTAGCACCTCTTCCCTGAATAATTAAAGTTTGCCTCAAAGCAGAGAAGAAACACAGCTTGCAGGTCCTGGTTGTCAGCCAAGACATCGGAAGTATAGCCTGTTTGCTAACACAGCTTGCAGGTCCTGGTTGTCAGCCAAGACTTCTGAAATTAGCCTAGTTTGCTAACACAGCTTGCAGGTCCTGTTGTCAGCCAAGACATCGGAAGTATAGCCTAGTTTGCTAACACAGCTTTTATGATTTTATGGAGTCACTTAAAAGTATATCAATCTATCTGCAACGATCTTAAAAACAGACTTTTATGATTATCATTTGGGGGTCATAGGTTATATGATAACTAAGCACAAACATTATAGTAAACATTGAGTACATGTTATTACAATACATACATGCACTATTACATCAAATGTTGGACGTTCTGACAATTTTCTCCAGCTCAATGAGAAGAAATCCGATGTTATTTTATTTGGCCCCGCCTTGCTAGAACCCAGATTCTAGCAATCATGTTTAAGGCTTGGTTTAGCCCCGTCCTATATCTCTGACTCTTATCTCCCTACGAGCCAGGATGTAGCCTGAGATCCTCTGGCAGGACCTGTTGACCATTCCAAAGTCTAGGTTGAAAACGAAAGGAGACCAAACATTTTCCATAAGGGCCCCTAGACTTTGGAAGGGTCTGTCGGAGGAGATCAAGCTTGCAGATTCAGTGCCTCTTTTTAAATCCTACTGAAGACACAATTTTATAAGATGCTTTTAATGTATGATGAATGTGTGTATTCAAATTAGCTGTCTGTTCTTTCTCCTTCCTCCTGTCTTTGTTTCTTTTTTTGTACTTTTATGATGAGAAACACTTTGTTACTTGTATTGAAAGAGCTATAGAAATAGTTATTATTATTTTCAGTATGTAATAGTACAGTATGAGTTGAGTTAGAGGTACATACCAGTAACCCTGTGTAATAACACAGTACGAGAGACTAGTTGTAAATATCTTAAATCAAATCAAATCAAATGTATTTGTCACATACACATGTTAGCAATGTTAATGTGAGTGTAGCGAAATGCTTGTGCTTTTAGTTCTGACAATGCAGTAATAACCAACGAGTAATCTAACCTAACAATTTCACAACAACTGCCTTATACACACAAGTGTAAAGGAATGAGAATATGTACATAAAAATATATGAATGAGTGATGGTACAGAACAGCATAGGCAAGATGCAGTAGATGGTATAGAGTACAGTATATACATATGAGATGAGTAATGTAGGGTGAGACGTTCCCATCATTGTAGGGTGATTGTGCGGAACTCAGAACAGCCAGTGCCCTTTGGGAATCTAAAAAGTCGGGAGCCGATCTTGGTCGCAAGGCTCCTGTGGCATCCCAATGGCATCTAAACATATTTATTATAAGTTGGCTGAAACTGGACCCTGTCTGGATCAAGTGTCCCCAGTCTGGGAATAGCATGTCTGCAAAATAACGTGTACAGCTGTGTTGGTTGGTTGTTGAGGCCTCCTTAGGGTTGATGTTAGCATTAGCCTAGCGCTAGCGCTAGCTAGCACACCCAGTGTTCAGTTGCTCGTAAACAAGATAGCCTTGTCCTCAGTGCATGGCATGCAGTCACTATGATGTAAGATTTAAGATGGAGCTTTTGTCTGTGGAGGGCTTAGTCAATCAATCAATCAAACAATAAGCTTCCTGCAGGTAGTTGTTAATGTAAAAGACAAAATATTGGCCTGGTCATATTGGGCATGCATAAAATCAAGTTTGTTTAATTAGGTATTGCTTATTTAACCTTTATTTAACTAGGCAAGTCAGTTAAGAACAAATTCTTATTTACAATGACGGCCACACCCTACCCCGGCCACACCCTAACCTGGACTACGCTGGGACAATTGTTCCCCCCCTATGGGACTCCCAATCACGGCYGTTTGTGATACAGCCTGGAATCGAACCAGGGTCTGTAGTGACGCCTTCAACACTGAGATGCAGTGCCTTAGACCGCTGCGCCACTCGGGAGCCCAAATATATATTTATTCAATGTTTATTCACAATTAATTAATAAATGGCTCAGTGGAAAGTGGTAACTGCTGAATACAGGCCTCATGTTGTGTGGTGTTACTTGGAAGAGGACCTCTGACACAGGGCTTGTAAGAAATAAATGTTCTCACTAGATATTMAATACTAAGTATCAGCTASGAAAATGAAAGCAGAGCTCATCTCGCAGGAGCAAATAGAACATGTTTGCTAAGCAAACAAAATAGTATGAACAAGSTAACGTATGCTAAACTGAACCGATACGAGGCTGTGTTATGTTACAGCTTGTGTAGTAYAGCTCTCTAGTAGTTGATCTGGACRCAAGCACACGTGTGCATGCACGCAAACACACGCAAATACAGTATAAATGYATATGTGGAAGTTGTGGACTTTGCAGTATTTGTTGTATCTTTTACTGCCTTTAAATAGATAAGATAACAGCGTCTAAAAAATAACTTCAGGTAAAGCCTGAAACTGTCTTTGAAAACATGCATTACGAGTGCCTGGCCATACCCCCAATACTCCGTAATAGAAGAAGTGTATATACAGTTGAAGTCGGAAGTTTACATACACCTTAGCCAAATACATTTAAACTCAGTTTTTCACAATTCCTGACTTTTAATCCTAGTAGAAATTCTCTGTCTTAGGTTACGTTAGGATCACCACTTTATTTTAATGTGAATGTCAGAATAATAGTAGAGAAAATATTTATTTCAACTTTTTATCTCTTTCATCACATTCCCAGTGGTCAGAAGTTTACATACACTCAACTAGAATTGTGGTAGCATTGCCTTTAAAATTGTTAAAACTTGGGGTCAAACGTTTCGGTAGCCTTCCACAAGCTTCCCACAATAACTTGGGTCAGTTGTAAGGCCTCCTTGCTTGCACACGCTTTTTCAGTTCTGCCCACAAATTTTCTATAGGATTGAGGTCAGGGCTTTGTGATGGCCACTCCAATACCTTGACTTTGTTGTCCTTAAGCCATTTTGCCACAACTTTGGAAGTATGCTTGGGTCATTGTCCATTTGGAAGACCCATTTGCGGCCAAGCTTTAACTTCCTGACTGTGTCTTGAGATGTTGCTTCAATAAATCCATATTCTTTTCCTGCCTCATGATACCATCTATTTTGTGAAGTGCACCAGTCCCTTTGCAGCAAAGCACCCCCACAACATGATGCTGCCACCCCGTGCTTCACGGTTGGGAAGGTGTTCTTTGGCTTGCAAGCATCCCCCTGTAACGGCGTTCCTCCTCCTCTTCATCCGAAGAGGAGGAGCAGGGATTAAACCAAAATGCAGCGTCTTGATATGACATGATTTATTTAAGTAAAGACGAAAACACGAACTTCACTTGAAACTAAACAAAACAACAAACGGAGTAGACGAACCTGAACATAAGAACTTACATAACACGAAGAACTCACGAACAGGAAAAATGACTACACAAAACGACGAACGAACGAAACAGTCCCGTATGGTGCAAACAAACACACGACACAGGAGAACAACCACCCACGACAAACAAAGTGAAAACACCTACCTTAATATGATTCTCAATCAGAGGAGATGAAAACCACCTGCCTCTAATTGAGAACCATATCAGGTACCCAAAACCAACATAGAAACAGAAAACATAGACTGCCCACCCAAACTCACGTCCTGACCAACTAACACATACAAAAACTAACAGAAAACAGGTCAGGAACGTGACACCCCTTTTTCCTCCAAACTTAACGATGGTCATTATGGCCAAACAGTTTTATTTTGTTTCATCAGACCAGAGGACATTTCTCCAAAAAGTACGATTGTAAACTGGTAGTCTGGCTTTTTTATGCGCGTTTTTGGAGCAGTGGCTTCTTTCTTGTGACGGGCCTTTCAGAGTTATGTCGATATAGGACTCTTTTTACTGTGGATATAGATACTTTTGCACCTGTTTCCTCCAGCATCTCACAAGGACTTTGCCGTTGTTCGGGATTGATTTGCATTTTTCGCACCAAAGTATGTTCATCTCTAGGCAGAACCGCTCTCCTGCGCGGCGCGTCCTCATGGACTCGAGCGGTCTGGTCCCATGGTGTTTATACTTGCTTGCAATTGTTTGTACAATGACTGGTAAGCCTTCGCGATTTGGAAAAAACGAATAGGTCATCTGGTCTGATTTCTTTTCATATTTCCCATGAGTGTCAAGAAAGAGCACTGAGTTTGAAGGTAGGCTTGAAATACATCCACAGGTACACCTCCAATTGACTCAAATTATTAAATTTGCTTATCAGAAGCTTCTAAAGCCATGACATCATTTTCTCGAATTTTTCAAGCTGTTTAAAGGCACAGTCAACTTAATGTATGTAAACTTCTGACCCACTGGAATTGTGATACAGTGAATATATGTGAAATAATCTGTCTGTAAACAATTGTTGGAAAAAAATACTTGTGTCATGCATAAAGTAGATGTCCTAACCGACTTGCCAAAACTATAGTTTATTAACAAGACATTTGTGGAGTGGTTGAAAAACGAGTTTTAATGACTCTAACCTAAGTGTATGGTAAACTTCGACTTCAACTGTACAGTGTATATATTTTTTTAATCAACAAGACACAACCTTAGTAAAATGTTTGACAGATAATAATCTATGACAAATCAACAGTTCCTTTTTAGGTTGTAAAATGGGACTTTCTAGAGGGCTTTTTTACTATATTATGTATTATTATTCAATGTTATTGTTAAAGGACCATAGTTGCCATATTATTTTGTTACTAAGTATTGTTTGTTTTAGTTCATTTTCATTTGGACACTCTTCAAAATGACATTGTGCATCTAAAGAGATTTTCATCTAAATAAATCAAATAAATATCATTACCTAATTATCCCTAGCAACAGGTGCTTTCCCATTGAGTGGCAACAGCTTCCTCGCCATGCACTTCATAGGGACAGTAAATCTATCGGAGGATCTTCCGACCACCTTAAAATACCCTAGTCTGGGGTATCGGATGGCCGATTTGGGGATCGGGTGACAGGGGGACCCTCGTAACCTTCATAAGCAACCCTGTCTCTTGTTGGGATGCTAATAGGCTAGTAGCTATGCTAATAGCTGACTGGTACAGTGTTGGATTGCGGCAGTCACATGATGTGACGGACCTTTTAGCTYAAGTTCAGCAGACTGGTATAGCTAGCGAAGGATTGCCAGACCTATTTGGAAACGCATACTTCACTGCCTGGGAACCCAAAGCCTACTAGTTGCCTCATGTTTTCAGTGGAGTATAGGATGGCTAACATTGWGCATAAACMATGTACAAATACTWGAACTGTATATAAATACATGTGCAAMTAAGCTGCCCTTACTTTCCATAGGTATGTGTCAGGRTAGTATCTGTGTCAGTACAGCATCCAGCACTAAGCAGGAACAAACTGGATCAAACTGGATTTCAACTGAGAGATGGYTAGAATGCTAGTGGAGTTGAACTGCATTTTGTTKAATCTTGAACTGTGAGAACTAGGCCACTGGAAGATACGTACRTAGGTTATCAGWRGAGAWTTCTCTGGGGTCAAATTGTAACCCCTYGGCTAGGATATCCCCTACTGGCCCCTCCTCTACTTCTCTGTCCCCTCTCTACTTCTGTTTTTCATCCTTCTATGCTAGTCTTTATCAGATCTCCCCTTATAAAACAACTACAATTACACATTTTCCATCCAATTGTTTCAGATGATTCATCTGCACTTCACTGTGCTACGTTTTCCTCATGTCAACTTAGATGGTCGGCATATAAGCCGGTTTTGAGCCATGAATAAGGGCTTCGCTTTACATGTCGGCCTCTCACCGGTTTGGAAAATACCAGTTTGCCGGTGGCACTGCTATGCAAACTCCACATGTGCATGTTTAACATTGAACCTGCCTGCATTTCTACAAACCGGTCCCAGATCTCATTGAGAGTAGACTACAGTGGGTTTCCTAGGATACTGCATAGAGGTATTGCATCATCAGAGATCAACTCGTTGTAACACTAGGAGACTGTGAAGAAATGTTTGCCCACTGTCTGTGCACGGTTTAGACATTGATCCTGTCTAGCAACCGGGATGGATGCTTCATCATTACAAAGGCTCCTATCAATTCATCCTCATGTCTCAAATCAGAAGCACAAGACAGCATAGTAAAGGCTTGTGAACCCCCCGCCCCCAGTTGGCTCTGGGATTCAAAAGAAGCTACCTTTCAGTTACTGGCCCAATGCTCTTAACTGCTAGGCTACTTGCCATATCACATAGGCACTCATAGGGTCTCTTCTAGATACAGGCTACATGCACATGCTGGTTGTTGTATGTAGTTGCCATGGTTCACTGACTTGTGACGTAACCCATTATCTTTCTTAGAAAGAAATCCATTGAAAGCGGGTTGGGATGTGTGTGGGTGTGTGTGGGTGTGTGTGAGGGGTTGGGTGAGGAATGTAACAGTGTGGTGTGAGTGTCAGACACTCTGGGGAGGTTATTGTTGGCCAACAGGGAGCCTCATCCATCAGTAAGATCGAGCAAGTCTGCTTGGATTTAAGGTGGGAAAACCCTAGTAGCTGGCACGTACCTGTTCTGTCCTCYCCCACTCTAACCTATAGAATACTCCTACAATGGTCCCCATCTGCAGAAAAAGAGAGAGAGGATATCAATTCTGATTCAAACAGGTGTCATTGGCTCCTGAGCAGRCAAAAGGAGAAGAGGGTCAGAGACTTGGCTCAAATGTTATTGYCTGCTGAACCGGCCTATAGGTTAGGAGGGGGGTTCGMAAATGTATAGGAAGAGATGAGACTGCAATGGCACTAGTCAAGAAGATGCTAGTTGCCATGGTATCTGCCATGTTTGACTTCCAAGTCTGTCATTGACCCTTCGCTCTCTTGCGGCCCATCTGTAGATGTGATGGCCATTTTCTGCTATTATAAGTAGGCTATCAGCTGGTGTTCTGGTGTTGACTAATGACTATTTACACTGAACACAAATATAAACGCAACATGGAAAGTGTTGGTCCCATGTTTCATGAGCTGAAATAAAATATCATTGAAATTTGTGGTGAGCGGTTTGCTGATGTCAACACTGTGYACAGAGTGCCCCATGGTGGCGGTGGGGTTATAGTATGGGCAGTCATAAGCTACGGACAACAAACACAATTGCATTTTATCGATGGGAATTTGAATGCACAGAGATACGGTGACGAGAACCTGAGGCCCATTGTCATGCCATTCATCTGCCACCATCACCTCATGTTTCAGCATGATAATGCACAGACCCCTGTATCAAGGATCTGTACACAATCCATGAAAGCTGAATTGCATACACGCAAGACATGTCACTCATTGAGCATGTTTGGGATGCTCTGGATCGATGGGTATGACGGTGTGTTCCAATTCCCGCCAATATCCAACAACTTTGCACAGCCATTTAAGAGGAGTGGGACTACATTCCACAGGCCACAATCAACAGCCTGATCAACTCTATCTGAAGGAGATGTGTCGCGCTGCATGAGGCAAATGGTGGTCACACCAGATACTGACTGGTTTTCTGATCCGCACCCCTACCTTTTTTTAAAGTTATCTGTGACCAACATAGATTAGGGCCTAATTTATTTCAATTAACTGATTCCCTTAAATGAACTGTAACTCAGTAAAATCMTTGAAATTGTTGCATGTTGCGTTTTATATTTTTGTTCAGTGTAGTTTAGTAAGAGGAAGTTGCCATGTTCCTGCTGCCATGGTGATTTAACCCCGTTGACATGGTTTATGGCCATAATGTCAACGTGAAGAGCTGACACTGGTCAACCACAGTACAACTACAGGTCACGGTCATTGGTACCTCTAAACATAATGAATCTGGATGATCATATGATCATATCACTGTGCTGTCGCCCAGCTGTTCCCTTTCATTACACTTAATTATGCTAGAAATGCATTGAAAACTGGTTGAAGGAAAGCTGCCTACCAACCATATTGCTCATTCACAATGGGCTACTTTTCTCTCCACAGTTCCAGCATGTTCCCCCATTGCCCCTTTGGCAAAAATGTCATCATCTCTGAAGCGTGATGTGTTTATGGTAGCCTTCCCTTAACACCTTGGTCTATGGTGGAATGCACCGTCTGTAACTTGAGTTATGAGAGTGTACACCAATAGGGGRTCAAGTAGGTAACCGGCCCAAGCTTTTTAGGTTTGGTACACTGTAGGTTCTATTCTCCAGACATTCTAAGAATGGACCATGAAGCAGGCTATGGTTTATCGTCCTTATTAAAGCAGTGTGGAAGAGGCCTMGCGGACGCAGAGGAGAAGGGGGAGGAGGGCTGGAACACTGACCTCCAATCAGGAGAACGTATACTCCAGTAAGATCCTCCTTTTGGACATGGAGTCACCTGGACTGGAKCCCAAACMGAATATTGCTCAGTTTCAACCAAAGTTTAGATTCCAGGCTAGTAGTCACATCCATATAATAATGCAAGGCTATGAACCTGAAATMAATTCTGTGAGCTTGAATATGACCAATGTGTCAAATGTGAAAATAGTAGTGTGTCAAACAAATTGTCCTTATACCGGTATAGGGTATTGAGAAACCATTATTTAAACAACCTGGTCAATAGGMCACTATGGTAAAAATGTGTTGAGTTGAATTAAATAAAGATTATTATTTGTCTACAAAATGGTGGAGGGTTGCCAGCCTGGCCAAGTTGTTTGGTAGTTTTCCATCACCTCTGAGAGGATTAAGTCTCCTCAACAAAGCCACTTGTTATTCCTTAAGTAAGGTAGTGGGTAAGCAGGATTTCCGTTTGCAACAATTCATGACAGCACACATTATTTTAATACGCTTGCCAGACTGTTTAACACGGCCTAAGTATAGGGAAACATTTCTCGGCTGGCTTCCACTAGCAATACGTAAAAATTGTGAAATGCTGTTGTGAGGTGCGCTTGGTACCTTGATCCGGAAGGGGGATTTCATAGACTATGTACGTAGGTTGTATTAGAGGAGGTAAGGGAAGAAACGCATACACGCAACAACAAAATCTCACATACACACTCATTCAGAATTCTTCAAGATAGAGGCCAGGTCATGTGATATGGTAAGCTTTTGAAGTTGAATGAACTTCGGCCCATTTCGGTTCCTGACAAACTGAAACCTAAATCCTCTGTTTTGAACTTGGTACGGTGTTAGGCCTTTACACCCCGGGCAGCTAAACCAGTGGTATGTTTTCCCCTCTCAGCCCTAGACAGTGACATACTCACACCCTCCTTACCGTTAGACTACTGGAGCTACTGCACGTACCCAAAAACACAGAGTCCAAATATTTTCTCCGTGGCCCATTTTACCACAATTCAGTCTTGTGTGTATTAGTGAGTCTAGTGTTTATTTCAAAAGTGTCTAACCGTATTTACAACCCATGYTTAGACAGTATTAGCTGTTGTTTGTTGGCGCAATTGCCAACTTCCATGTACTGTACCCCATGGTTATGAGAAAATGGTACTGGTGATTGAGGTTTGGCTTCCTGATGAAGGCTATGTAACCCTTTCCGTGGCAATATTTAGGCCTTTTTGCAGCAATTTTATACACTATGTTAATCACACACATGCTTCTGTAGGCTACATGATGTTTAGGGTAGTAAGGCCCTCGGCAGGTTAAAGTATTTTTCAGGATATGTACATGTTAAGCAATCTCCACATTAAGAYGTTCCCGTTCTTGTTGCATCATTTCTGTCATGTGTAACTATTGGCCCAGGCTCCGCCAGAGCTAAACCAGAGGAGGGCACACACGACCCTTCAACTGTCGCTTTAATAATTCCCAGAGACGAGCTTTAACAAAACGTACTGAACTGACTGGAGCATTAGGTGGCTATTGTTCCAGAGACAAAAGGARATTCTGTCCCRTAAATAAAACACTGAGGTGCAGAGAAAGGGAGAAAAAAAAGTGTGCCTTCATATGTAATATTGCATCACTCTCACRCCACAGTGGCTAACCTAACCGTTTTCTTTTGTTGTTTGTTTTTGCATTTCAGCTCTCAAGAGGAAGACAGCAGACCCATATCTCCTTTCTACATAAGGTAGATCCTGGTCTTGTTTTTGTCCTGAGAAAAGAGGTCGACAGCATGTTATTATGGAGATATGGGGTCATAGGGCCTATCCGCTGCATTTCATGCCATCTCAATGCATTAACATAGGAAACAATAGGCCCACCAGAAAGAGGAGGGGAGGGAGGGGACATGCTGTGCACATGCAAGCTGCCGTTGTTATGATGGTGGCAGTGTGAGCACGTGGTCTCTGGTTCAACAATACTTCCCGTAAAGCTGTAAAAACCAAACCATTTCCCTGATTTGTATAGTAGTGAGAAGAAAGGGATCTCCGTCAACCCTGAGGTTGAGACTGACACATTTATTTATTGTTATCATGCTGGTCATTCTGGATATTGACCTCTCCAATGGGCCTACATACTGTATGCCTGAAATTGTACCATTTAACATCTGAAATTAGATCAATTGTCATACAGTGCATCACATTGTTTCATACATCTGGATATTGATCCATCACTGTATTCACAAAGTATCTGAAGAAATAGGTACATAACTTCACAAATATATCATATAAATATATCATATAACAGAACATTTCATGTTACTACATCTATAGTGCAGAACCAGATTCCCAACATAGTTTGACAATCCACTCAATTGTCACACCAAAACATATACCCAAATATTCACCAAAACATATACCCATCACGAACTGCTTTGACACCCTGTCATACAGTGACATCAGACCAACATGGTTCTTAATGGAACCGGATTGTTCTGGTTTGACACTTTGCAATACAGTGAGATCAGACGAACAAGGTTCTTAGTGGAATTTCTGGTTGAACCGGATCATTCTGCTTTAACACCTGATCTATGAGTCACCCTCCAGGCAGGCACCCCCCATGACATTTTATGGCATCACTTCCTGTTTGGCTGATACTGTAAACTCTAGAGTCACGTCAACTTTACCGCCTTCACCAGGTACTTTGAGGCACATTGAATGCAACTGTACCTGCTGAACTCTATAGTAAGTTCATAAGCCTTGGCACAGACCCTCATTCGGCCTTTTCTCCTTTGAAATGTACCCTAAACAGGTTTCATCCTTCACATATACCTAGTTATGTGTTCAAGACCGTGATCAGTAGCATACATCTGATATTTTCACAATGATTTCGATCATCGATGGTGATGGCTCAGAGGCCATAATGTATATGATGATGAAGGATGCCAAACAGGGGTGGACTGGCCATCTGGCATTATGGGCATGCCAGATGGGCTGGTCCATTTTTAGCCCAGTGGGCCTGTCTGACCCAGTGGGCCTGTCTTTTTTTTTTTGCGCAAAATTATAATTGTCTGGCTAATAACGGGGCCCTCTAGGGACAAATGGGCTGGTGTGGGGCAGGGTTGGGCAGTATCCAGATTTTCATACTGTTTCTGTACCATACCGGGTACGCACAAAACAATTTAGGCAACAGGGATCTTGATCTAGGAGGGGATTGAATGGCTCTGCTGTAACCAAGAAGCTTGATCTTGACATCTAGCAAGTTAGCTAGCAAGTTAGCAAACCAAATGCATAGCTGGAGCCCTGAGCTGGATATAATTTATTTGACACATCTTAGGTTTCTTACAGTGATACTTAACTTACCATTATAAGCAGTGGTATAGCACAGCCAGTATTTCCAAATACTCCGGTATACGGTATAAACGGTATATCGCCCAAGCCTAGTGTAGGGGCCTCGAGGATAAAAATGGGCCGGTATGGGGGCCTCAAGGAGAAATATGGGCCGGTGTGTTAGAAATGCTAGGGACGATTTCTGGTCCCAGTCCACCCCTGATGCCAAAGACCTTGACACTACAGAGGAGAAACATTACCACAGTGACTGATGTTTACCACTACACTGCCTGTGCTAGCCTGCCTATGTGCTAGCCTGCCTATGTGCTAGCCTGCCTATGTGCTACCCTGCACAGTACTTCTCTCTCTTCCTCACGCAACCTTAAGTGAGTCATGCTTTCTAAGTAAGTCCAGCGTCTACTTGTTCTCCGTCACATACGGAGGGCACCACAGGATAGCTTAATCCTTTCCCAGTCAGAAATAGAGCTCACCTTTCAACCATGTTTCCTTTCTATGTTGATCAAATCCTGGCTAATAAGTGACTGTGGTGTAATACTGGATTAGTTGAACGGACGTTCATTTCCTTTTGAATCCCTGTATGTTGGGCACGCACACACTGAGTTGGATGTGTAGGTTCTCATTTAATGTTTGGTCTGTTTCAAGCCCCCTGTAGAGTGACTCTGGGAGTTTTTCCTCTACGTTTACTGCCTTCTAGAATTCCATAACACACATTTTTGTTCACTTCCCTTGATTTTGACACCCAGAATGTCTTCTAGGACTCACTGTTCCAACTTTTTTTATTTTGTGTGTGTGTGTGTGTGTGTGTGTGTGTGTGTGTGTGTGTGTGTGTGGGTGTGGGTGTGGGTGTGGGTGTGGGTCAATGTTTGAATGTGTGGCTCCATGGAGATGCCTGTTGCCTGGTAGCCCACCACTTGGACTGCTTAACATGGGTCACCCATTCCTTCTAGAACATCACATTCACTCTCTGACCCATAGACTATAAACATAACACTGCAAATAATCCTTTAAAGGTGCCCTATGCAGAATTCGCTCCGCCATTTCCTGGTTGCTAAAAATCTAATAGTTCGCTTAATTTCAGTTTATGTGACAAAACAAGCAAGTACAATCATTGTACCATCTAAACCACTGTGAAATATTTAAAAAATTTATTTGACCTTTATTGAACTAGGCAAGTCAGTTAAGAACATGTTCTTATTTTCAATGACAGCCTAGGAACAGTGGGTTAACTGCCTTGTTCAGGGGCAGAACAACAGATTTTTACCTTGTCAGCTCGGGGATTTGATCTTGCAACCTTTCGGTTACTAGTCCAACGTTCTAACCACTAGGCTACCTGCCGCCCCACTGTGAAATATATTTTCCATAACCAAAAATATTGTACTTTCAGCTGATGTACAAAACCAAAAGTAAAACATGCAAAAACTAAACTTAAGCACGGGAAGCATAGAAATAGCGCACATAGAACATCTACTGCTTCTTAGACTTGCTTTCAATGATAATTATATATTACAGCTTTTAATGGATGGTTAGCACTTCTAGCGCCTCTGACCCACTCCTATAACATTTTTAGCATAGTGTTCTCACTCACTCACTCACTTGTTAGCTAGAGTAAAAGTAACCTGGATTACAGACAGTTGGGTAACGTCCCAAATGGCACCCTACTCCCTATATAGTGCACTACTTTTGACAAGTGTACTATAAAGGGAATCGTCTAACCAGGTCATCTCCATAAATACACGATGGAGCGCTCTGCCATGGAAGTAGATCCCCAGTAGGACATTTGTTGTGGTGCTTTGGTCTGTCACCATGGCTACAGTATTGGAGCACAAATAGGTCTCCAATGATTGTAACCATGTTGATTATCTGACTCCAATTCCACCCTGTGGTTTGCTTTGAGTTATAATGATCCCTACCCCAGGCCTAGTTATAATGATAGCTACTATTTCTATTTCTTGTTGTTGTTGGCTTGCCAGCTGATGGAAAAATGGATGGAAAATCATTACTTATCTAACATGAAATAAGTGTTTGATGATATCATTAATGCTCTCAGTCCTGGATTTGGATCTCTCTCTTGTCTCTGTTTTAAGATGGAGGTTCTGGATCCTGAGTCACAGTCTCTTATTTTGTTYACCGTCAAGAGAACCGTYTGTGCTCCTCTTGCGGTAAGGGAAGGTCATGGCCAGGGGCCGACTGTTTGACAGTTCACGACCCACAGGGCATATTCATTGCACACCAAGCCTGCATCCGAGATGGAACCCTATTCCCMATATGGTGCACTACTTTTGACCAGAGCCCTATGYGTACTGGTCAAAAGTAGTGCACTAAATAGGGAATCGGTTTCCATTTGWGACGCAGCCCAAGCCTCACCTCATTCCAGACTTGTTACATGTACGTGTCTAGAGTGYGCGGAAGGTTCTAATAGCTGAACTCAGTGGTACATATAATCTCTTTCCAGACAGTGATGTCATATCCTGGAATGGATTGGTAGCCTACCGGTACTTACCCCCCTTTTGCCCGCTGCTGTGCCCGGACAGAGGCTACTTGGCATGGGGTTGGCATTCCCAGTCTCCTGGTTGTTACACTAGACTAGAGACTTCACWTTGGGAGYWTTAGGTTGCYTGTAAACAGGCTAARGACTGCTGCCCTTGTTGCAGGATAAATATGGCACTGTCCAAAAGACACAACAYGAGACAGAAWAMAATATAACTTTATWYTCCATCTTGCTAAGGAAGCGTTTGCATTATGAATAGGGTTAAATATTAAAAACCTGTCATAACGTGCTTATTACCATATGTTCGATAAATACTAAYTCCTAAAGATTCACCGCATCCCAAGGTAACTAGGCTATCCAAATGATGTCTCCCTCTAATGGTGACCTTGACTTTATTCAAGGTTCCTTCCCTTGCCTTAAACATATCCCATTTTCTCTTCTTGGCCCCGAAATTACTATTATTACTATAACTTCATATGTAACAGTGAGCTTGATTATACCAATATGACTGAACCTCAGCCAAAGTCATTTCTGTTATCATATCTCCTTTCTCCCGATGCATATTTTTCTGGCTGCACTAATCTAGAGGCTTCCGTTGACATCCATTGTCAAGTGTTACCTTAGAATATGTGGCTATTGCAGCAGTCGAGGTGTTAATGATTTTCACTTCTCTTTCTCTTTCTGTGGGGTTTGTGAATTACTCAAAATACACTGAACAAAAATATAAACGTAACGTGCAACCATTTCAAAGATTTTACTGGGTTACCGTTCATATAAGGAAATCAGTCAWTTGAAATAAATTCATTGGGCTCTAATCTATGGATTTCACATGACTGGGAATACAGATATGCATCTGTTGGTCACAGATGCCTTAAAAAAAAGGTAGGGGTGTGGATCAGAAAACCAGTCCGTATCTGGTGTGACCACCATTTGCCTCATGCAGCGCGACATCTCCTTCACATAGGGTTGATCCGGCTGTTGATTGTGGCCCGTGGAATGTTGTCCCACTCCTCTTCAATGGCTGTGCGAAGTGTGCGAATGACGGCCTAGTAACAGTAGGTTAACTGCCTTGTTCAGGGGCATAACGACAAGTTTTTACCTTGTCATCTCAGGGATTCGAAAAAGCAACCTTTCGGTTACTGGCCCAACACTCTAACCACTAACCACCTGCCGCGCCGATATTGGCGGGAATTGGAACACGCTGCCGTACACGTCGATCCAGAGCATCCCAAACATGCTCAATGGGTGACATGTCTGGTGAGTATGCAGTCCATGGAAGAACTGGGACATTTTCAACTTCCAGGAATTGTGTACAGATCCTTGCGACATGGGGCCATGCATTATCATGCTGAAACATGACGTCGTGACTGTGGATGAATGGCATGACATTTTTTTATTTTATTTATTTAACTTTTATTTAACTAGGCAAGTCAGTTAAGAAAAAATTCTTATTTACAATGATGGCCTACCAGAAGGAAAAAGTCCTCCTGCGGGGAAGGGATTTAAAATAAAAAATAAAATAAAAATATAGGACAAATGGCCTCAGGATTTRGTCACGGTATCTCTGTGCGTTCAAATTGCCATAGATGAAATGCAATTGTGTTAGTTGTCCGTAGCTTATGCCTGTCCATACCATAACCCCACCGCCACCATGGGGCACTCTGTTCACAACGTTGACATCAGCAAAACATGGCCCAGATGACYCCATACGCTGTCTGCCATCTGCCCCGTACTGTTGAAACTGGGATTCATTCGTGAAGAGCACACTTCTCCAGCGTGCCAGTGGCCATTGAAGGTGAGCATTTGCCCACTGAAGTCAGTTAAGATGCTGAACTGAAGTCAGGCCAAGACCCTGGTGAGGACGACGAACACTCACATGAGCTTCCCTGAGACGGTTTCTGATAGTTTGTGCAGAAATTCTTTGATTGTGCAAACCCACAGTTTCATCAGCTGTCCAGGTGGCTGATCTCAGACGATCCCGCATGTGAAGAAGCCAGATGTGGAGGTCCTGGGCTGGCATGGTTACACGTAGTCTGCGTTTGAGGCCGGTTGGACGTATTGCCAAATTCTCTAAAACGCRAAAACAACGTTGGACGCGGCTTATGGTAGAGAAATTAACATTCAGTTCTCTGGCAACAGCTCTGCTGGACATTCCTGCAGTCAGCATGC
This sequence comes from Salvelinus sp. IW2-2015, assembly GCF_002910315.2. Classification (NCBI taxonomy): domain Eukaryota; kingdom Metazoa; phylum Chordata; class Actinopteri; order Salmoniformes; family Salmonidae; genus Salvelinus; species Salvelinus sp. IW2-2015. The sequence continues at coordinate 146,524 of NW_019944638.1, forward strand.
CAATTGCACACTCCCTCAAAACTTTAAACATCTGCAGCATTGTGTTGTGTGACAAAACTGCACATTTTAGAGTGGCCTTTTATTGTCCCCAGCACAAGGTGCACCTGTGTAATGATCATGCTATTTAATCAACTTCTTGGTATGCTACACCTGTCAGGTGGATGGATTATCTTGGCAAAGGAGAAGTGCRCACTAACAGGGATGTAAAGAAATTTGTGCACTAAATTTGAGAAATAAACTTTTTGTGCGTATGGGAGATTTCTGGGATCTTTTATTTCGGCTTGTGAAACATGGGACTAACACTTTGCGTTTATATTTTGGTTCATTATATTTTGGTGTCAAAATGACCCATAGTACCTCGTGACATATGAAGTTATTTTTGGTTGTACAAGCACTTTGTGACATCTGCTCATGTAAAAAGGGCTTTATAAATACATTTGATTGATTSATTCATTTTAACCTTTCAAAATATTARGGTGTCCAACATCTTGGTGACACATTATGGGCCATAACATCTTGGTGACACATTAAGACATGTTAGTTATTTTAACCCCTAGCATTTGGTGRCAGATGTATATTTGGCTTTTCAACACTGACAGTGTCATCCATTTTAGTCAATTATTTTCGGGACATTGCGYCATTTACCGTTAACCTAGTTTAAAATAAAACCTTTGGCTAGAACTGAACGAGAATAGAACATGCCAGACTACACATTTTGAAAAGTCATCAGAATTACCTCGCGWTAATSAGATAAGCGATAAYCTTGGTCTCAATTAATCTCTTTGCTTGATGTGACTGTTCATTGTTTTATGCTCTGTTTACACACTAACACCGTACACACACACTTTTCAACGATGTTCTATAATCACTTTATTAATCCCATATAATTACTCTTATCTCTCCTCCATCAGCTCTCTCATTTGTCCACCCTAACCTTGGCCACACACACACACACATACACACACACACACACACACACACACGCAAGCCATGCTATCACTGTCAACACTGATGCTGATGGATGAGCTGTAAGGAGAATAGTGTGTATTGTTGGGTGCTCAGTCCCCCCCCCCCCCACCACCCCACACACACACAAGCTGAAGGAAGGAAGTCATCTTTGTGTATTTCTGTGAATTCCTCTGGTCTTTCTTGGTAATGTTGGAGCTCAAATAGCTTCCTATTGAAATGGATGAGAGTGTATTCTAGATTTGTATGAATAAGATGTAATATTCATATTTAGTAAGATACTTGATCTACAGTATGGTGCCAAAAGCCATTATGAACACCTATATTCATGTTTTTGTTGAACTGAAAACTCACCTTGTACGCCTGGCCTCAATAGCTGTGCTGACACTGCATGCTATCTCTTAAGGGAAGGCGGTAGTAGGCCATATCACTATCACCTGGTCTAGCAGACGCACTCACAAACACACACAAACACATCACCACATACAGACACACAAGACACATGTCAGACGAGAGAGGAGCTGGCGAACTGCTGTCACTCACTGTATGTAAGGCCTGCCATGTCCTCTTCATTAGTGTGTGTGCGTGCGTCGCGTGTGCGCGTGTGTTTGTGGGCACGTGCGTGTGTAACAATAGACTAATATTAAGGGGAGACGTGCGATCACAGTTGACCGGTCACCATGGCAGCCAGCCACTTTGCTCCAGAGGCCTCCTTAGGAGCTGAATACGGCTGACGTTTTGACACGCGCACACACACCACATGTACATACTGTACATAACACACACACCCTGACTGCCTGTGGTCAGCTACGAGCCTTGGGCTGTGAGGGCTGCCTGTTCAGACACCTGTCTCTCGCTGTCTTAAAACTGCTCTCTTTCTTCTCATCTCTCTTCTTTCCCTCTCTCTCTCGTTCTCTCTCTATCTTCCCTTCTCTCTCGTTCGCTCTTTTCTTTCTCTTCTCTTTCTCTCTTTCTCTTCTTCTCTCTTCTCTCTCTCTTTTTCTTTCTCCTCTCTCACAGCAACCACCTCTCATCTGTCCACGTGTAGCTCTGACCTGACTAAGTGAGTACACTGCCATTCTATTATTTATATACTCACTACGATGAACAGTTCCAGGAGGACATAGTGGTGACCATGCAGCATAGTTATATTATTAATCACTACGATGAACAGTTCCAGGAGGACATAGTGGTGACCATGCCGCATAGTTATATTATATACTCACTACGATGAAACCGTTCCAGAGAGGACATAGTGGTGACCATGCAGCATAGTTATATTATATACTCACTACGATGAACAGTTCCAGGAGGACATAGTGGTGACCATGCAGCATAGTTATTTCAGTCGTTTCAATGACAGCTGCGGAAGAAGCTTTGTCTGGTGCATATCGTATTTCTCAATAACATCCTCTCTCCCTCTATTTCTCTCTCTCGTTCTCTCTCTTTTTCCCTCTCCCTCTGCTCTCTCTCTCTCCATCTCTCTCTAGTGTTCTGGAGAGGACCATCAGGTCGGCAGTGGAGCAGCATCTCTTCGATGTGCACATGTGCGGAGGAGGTCAAAGTACGWCGGAGGATTCCGAGTCGACCGGGTGCTCCTCGTCGCCCGAGGTAACCCCGACGGCACGGCAGAGACGTCGGCACCAGAGGGAGCAGGAAGAGGCTCAGAGACACCGGGACAGGAGCATGTATGGACCATAGAATGAATCCTTACATAGGACATTTGTCTCACCCTATTGGTGTAGGATCTGCCTTTACTGTTGTTGATTGGTATATTTGGTCAATGGCATCCTTTGTGAGTATCATTGCGAACAGAGTGACATTCTCAGAGTTCTAGGCATCCACAATGGCAGTTTCCACCATTGGATTTACCAATATCAGTGGACTGGGAGACTTATTATGATCCAATGTCAATTCTAGTAATTCAAACTCTATGCTTCCAATGGCCTCACCTCTAGTGGTCATGTCCATTGGGGTTATAATGGAGTCTGGGCTCCTAGTGCTACCAAGCTAATCTTTGTTGATAGAGACCTGATGGAGTCTGGAGAAGCAGTGAAAACATGGATTAGCGGGCTACATTAGTGCAGCCACCCACCATACAACGTCAATAAGACAAGTCCACTGTACTCTGTAAATAGAATTAGCGCAAATTCTAAACATGGCGTTAGCCTGGGTACAAGGTATAAGTACGATGACCTTGTCATTTGTAACCCAGGCTGCTTTGTTACAGAGAGAGAAAGAGAGAGAGTCTGTTTGATTCCCCCTCTTCTTTCCTTTATCTCCATTTGAAAACAGATCCTGGTCTCTGAGGGAAGGAGACATCAACAAGGAGAACATCCCAGCGACCGGCAGCATTAGCGGAACTAGCAGCTGTGGCGTTAGCGTGGGTGAGGAAGGAGTAAGGAGTGACTACCAGACTAGCCAGGGAGGGCTCCATCACGAGGGCCCCAGACCCAGGAAGCCTAAACACTGCCACCAGAGCCCCACGCTTGGCCAGCTTAGTGACAACCAGGACCCCCACGCGGTAAGTCACTCTCTCTCCTCCTCTCTTTCTTTCTCTGTGTCTCTCTCGCTCCTTCTCATTGCAGATGTGTGTCTATTGTTGCCATGTCATGCTCATTTATACTGCAGGTCCCTTGTTGAATTCAGGTGGAGGTCAAACATTCAAAACAGCACATCTAAGACAATTACTTGTTTACTTATTTTGCGGGGTGCACTCTCATCATTTATTTTCATAGTGGCATGTTTTATACTCCCAAAGAACAACCTGACCCTCCAAGTTCCCTAGCCTGGCCTGGTTCTCATAATCCTCCCTCACAAGGTCTATGCCGCTGTGGTGTTTTTCACTTTGCTGGTGTGACGTCTGGCTTACCACCAACCACCATCTACTCTTAATGGCTGCTATGAGTCACTCCTGAGTAATTGGMGATGTTTCACAAGAACTGCTAAATCGGGGACAGCAGAGAGATGGAYGTAGATGGAGAACATTGGTATAAACATCAGCATAGCCACCAATGGCTGGATTCCTAATCAATCTTACATAGGCTACAGAGGCACGTGATAGGCCAGGCAGCGGGCTCTAGCGCTCCGCTAAATGCTAAACCTCCCTCCCTGGAACACTCTAAATTGCAGGGCAGCGSGTTAACAAGGTTCACTGAGGTTCAATTAGCATTTGCTTTTGAGGAAGAGGAAGGAACACATGTACTGTGTTGTTGTGTAGCAGGGGCTTGTTGTCGTTCAGGGTTCGACCGTCATGTTCAGAACAGAGTTAAGGTAATAACCGCTTACCTCAGTGACGTTGTCTATGTGTGCAAAATAAATGCATAGCAAATTAAGAAAACATACCATTTGAGGTGTTGCAATTATGATATTGGACTCTTGGAAGGCTGAATTTGATATTAAAATGTAGGCCCTCACTGCATATTTTAGTATGTTTCCCATTTATTTGTCTCATTATGCTGGAGGGTATGTGGTATTGCCTACTTTAAGTCATTACATCATTGTCTCAGAAATATGCTTCCAAACTGCTGGCGAACTYAACCAGGTTCCACAGTATTTTAATATTGCTAATTGAGATGCAGCCTTGGTATGTATCAAATGCAGCAGAAAATCCTTTGTCAGCAAACAGTTGCCTGCCAACAGCTTAAAGGGTAGTAAGTCATTACCAATGATACGGCCCTTAATATAGAGACCGTATCTTAGTTGAAAGTCACTAAGACTTTGGGCGGTGCTGGAATAGGCTCAGGCCCCAGTAATATGGGCTACAGGGCCGATCTGCTGTCTTCACTGCATTAACTCTTAAGTAGTCGTGGCACTTCCTCACCTGTGAATATAAGTTGATCGATTATTTACGTCGACAGACACACTTGTCTCATCAATATCCCAGGCTAATGTATAGCCTAGCTCGGCTGAAGCGTGTGTGTTATCCCAGGGACGAAAATAGATTCCACGGCTTCAGGTTAAGAAAAACACTTAGAGGGACAGACAGGGTATAGCTAAACCTTTAGGTGCTTTTCCATGCCATCTCAACCAATCCGTGTATTTATTTTTACATCAGCAGATGTCACAAAGTGCTTATACAGAAAGCCAGCCTAAAGACCCAAAGATTGAGCAATGCAGATGTAGAAGCACGGTGGCTAGGAAAAACTCCCTAGAAAGGCAGGAACCTAGGAAGAAACCTAGAGAGGAACCAGGCTCTGAGGGGTGGCCAGTCCTCTTCTGTTTGTGCCGGGTGAAGATTACACACCTGTGTTATGTAAGAGATGGGAAGACACCTGAAATCCTGGCATACATACTGTAGTGGCGATGTCTTAATCTTGGCTGGCAGGACAGTGGTGTTAGGAGTGACTGACCGAGGGGGTTGGCTGATGTAACAGGAGGGTAGTTACTGTAACAGGCCTGGGCTCAAATAGTATTTGTTTTCTCTCGAATACCGCGTGCCGGTTGGGGTTTGCACTTTTGGGACGATTCTATTACTTATGTTGCTCCAAGCAATCTCAATCAAGTGCACCGAAACTACATTAACGAAAACAAATAACATTAGAACCCACGTCTGGAAGCCTATGGGGAGTCATTAAGGCCCTGTAAAGCCTCCCAGAGGGTTAGTCCCGGGGGTGTCATAGTGTACAGAACACCACAGCACCATAGAACAGTACACGCTGTACACTAAATCCCCTCGTTAGTTGGTGTGACCCCCGCCACCCCACCACCTGTTCTGGAACCTGTTTCTATAACCAACTGATGATTTGATTCGTTCAGCTTTTCTTCGCCGTGGTTGTTGCTGTGACAGTAGTTAAGAGAGGTCTCGCAGGTTGGAGAAATATGTTTTTAAATAGAGACTTTATGAATAATGTGAGACTTTATGAATAATACTTATTTTCCACCATAATTTGCAAATAAATTCATAAAAAATCCTACAATGTGATTTTCTGGATTTCTTTTCCTCATTTTGTCTGTCATAGTTGAAGTGTACCTATGATGAAAATTACAGGCCTCTCTCATCTTTTTAAGTGGGAGAACTTGCACAATTGGTGGCTGACTAAATACTTTTTTGCCCCACTGTAAATGTTTTGCTAGATTTGATATGTGTTTTATTTATCTAATGGCCAAGGCAAACAGAGTAACAAATCCTGTGTAATTGTGTAAACCGGGTCTCGGCACACTGTTTATGTCAAATGCTCTCGAAACATAATTTCCCTGAAATACATTGTTTTGCTCCAGACATAGATGTGTGATGGAAGCATGTCAGGATCAGCGTTGCACTCTGATGCACACCGTAACCTCCATTAGGGAGAGAGTAATGTCATGTATTCTATTTTATACAGCTAGAAGAATGCATATCAAGAGTATATGACAAAGCCGGGACAAACAACATGGAGTCATCAGACAACCGGTAAGCATTGTGACATTTCAACACCCTTTAAAATGCTTGTAACTACCACTGACCATTTTTCACCTGTTCATTTAGATAGCAAAGTTCTCCAACAGAAGAAGTAGCTAATACCGACCATTTTCACTACTTAATCTAGATACTAACGCAGTGTTTCCCAAACTCGGTCCTCGGGACCCCAAGAGATGCACATTTAGATTTGCCCTAACACTACACAGCTGGTTGAGATACTCAACTAACCATCAGCTGTGTATGCATCGGAGGTTAAAAATATGCGTCCAGTTGGACAATGCTTGACTTGGAGAGGTAGCCCGAAGGGAGACGAGTTTGACGAACCCTAGTACTCAAGGATCAGATACTGCAACAGCTTTATTTACACAAAGGACCTGATGATGGTAGTTAGCTAGAGCACTCAACCTACCCTACTGACAGAGCGTCGCTCTGAGGGCACTGTTCCATATGCTGTCACGCACCGTGTCTCTCTATCAGCCTACATTTTCTCTATACATACGTTTTTAATCCTGATAACTTGCATGCCGCACTATTTGCCTTACTGACGTATGGGTGAAAGTTAGCAGGGGCAGACAATAGAACAGATTGTGCGAGTGCACTTGCCTTTCCAACACTCACTACTCTCGGCCGCGTGATTGTACTCGAGGCTACTGGCACTCACGCTAGCGGGTGAGAAAGGACACCTTTCAGGTGCCTTGTGTCTTATCTATGCACGCCGGATGTGCCAAGGATAGCCCGTGTGATCCTCACGATGAGAAAGGTGACGTAACATGTCTATGTTTTCACCCCTCTCAGAAATGGCAGTCAAAGAAAAACCCAGTCCTCTAACTCCTTCTGGGTGAGTTGAGTGTCTCTCTCTCTGTGTTCTCTCTCTTCTTCTGTCGTCCTCCTCCTCTCTCTTCCTCTTTCACTGAAATTCCCTGCATGTACATGCTAGATCTCCTAGGCTTGCTGTGTTCACACTGCTTGCGGCCAGAGTCTCTCAGTCGCCTAGGTGATTGATTGGGAGTGTAGGGTCTGAGGGAGAGGAGGGTCTGAGGGAAGAGAGGGTCTGAGGGAAGAGGAGGGGTCTGAGGGAAGGGAAGGGTCTGAGGAGGGAAGGTCTGAGGAGAGGTCTGAGGGAAGAGGAAGGGTCTGAGGGAGAGGAGGGTCTGAGGGAAGAGGAAGGGTCTGAGGGAAGGGAGGAGAGGAGGGTCTGAGGAAGGGAGAGGTTGAGGGAAGAGGAGGGTCTGAGGGAAGAGGAGGGGTCTGAGGGAGAGGAGGGGTCTGAGGGAAGAAGGGTTGAGGAGAGGAGGTCTGAGGGAAGAGGAGGGGTCTGAGAGGAGAGGGGTCTGAGGGAAGAGGAGGGTCTGAGGGAAAGGAGGGGTCTGAGGGAAGAGGAGGGGTCTGAGGAAGAGGAGGGGTCTGAGGGCTGAGGAAGAGGTCTGAGGGAAGAGGAGGGTCTGAGGGAAGAGGAAGGGTCTGAGGGAAGAGGAAGGGTCTGAGGGAGAGAGGGTCTGAGGGAAGAGGAAGGTCTGAGGAAGAGGAAGGGTCTGAGGGAAGAGGAAGGGTCTGAGGGAAGAGGGGTTTGAGGGAACATCTAGAGTTTGTTCCTGACCAATGAACAACTGGAGCAGATAAATGAGATACTATTTTGGTCCCCTCACTGCAATGTGGAACTACCACATCTCTGCTGGTCAAAATGTTACAGCCAAACATCTCTCTCTTAGGGGAAATGCAGACATCCCTTGGAGAGATGACAGCAAAGCAACAATGATCACTACTATTGAACACATATGGAAAGAAGAGAAGTAGAAAAGAAACCAAAACAAAGTTAAGCTTTTCTTGAATGAAAACATACCACACAAAAAAAACTACTTATCCACACATCTTGATGGGAAACGCTGTGAACGTTTACACTGCAGTCTTTCACTTCAGAATGTGAAGCACTGTGTAGCTATTAAAAACATCAGAAGCAGCTGGATATTAGTATAGTGATAAGGTCATAGTTGCTAAGGTGTATACAGATGGAACAGTCCTATGTAATCTACTGGTCCATCTGCTTTCTAGTACAGTAGGCTAATCTGTAACATTAATGTGACTCTACAACAGAACTGTACACACAAACACACACAGTCCAGATGGGTCTTAGTGACACAATTCTCTGTCTCACCTCCTCCACATTCACCACCTCAGAACAGGCTGTACCCACTGAGATGCAGTCTGTGCCTGGCATGGTGGCACGGCGTCCTAGGGGTAAAGGGTATTTGTGCCAACCTCTCTGCTGGTTGTTGGTGTCAGATCAGAGGTGGTGGCATGAGGTCCCAGCACCTAGTGACATCAGAGCGTACTACTGACAGCAGGTCCAATTAGTGTACTAAGTAGATTAGTGCCTTGATCGGTCTACTAAGACAGAGGCTGTGTTCCCTAGGGCGCTGGTCAACAGTAGTGAACTATGAAGGAATTTGGGACGCAGACTAAGGCAGATTGATGTCTTGACTAGATTTATTGTTTTAAAGCATATTTTTAACGGTATTGTTGAAGCTCAGTTTTATGTTGTCTGTTTAACTGTTAACTAGTTTACTGTTATTCAACACAAAGACAGCTTTGTGTTTCAGTCATTTGCACGATGGAACGCTTCTTCGTCCGTATATTGCTTGCTTGTTATCCTAGAAGCAACTCAGTCGACATGAAAGATGTGAGAAATATGTTCATTTGACCTGTTTGGCTTTCACACCGTCTAAAACGTTTTGACAGTCTTTTACAGCCTTGGCTTTAGGAGTGGTGGCCTCGGTACCCACACACACGTACACACACTCTGAGTGTATCAGTGTGTGGCGCGCCTGAGCCTCTTTAACGATGACACCTAGAATGGCTTCTAGAGCTCACTGTTCAGCTTTTGTGTGGTGTTGTGTGTGTGTGTGTGTGTGTTGGTGTGTGTGGTGGTGTGGTGTGTGTGGTGTGTGTTGTGTGGTGTGTGGGGTGTGTGTGTGTGTGTGTGACCACATTCTCAGCCCTGTCCCCAATACTACACACAGTCAAAGGCCAGTGGAGGTACAGGGAGTAAGGACAGGTTTAAGAGATTAAAGACTTCCACACATCAATTATGGACCACTTAAACCAGTACAGTACAGATCAATGGGACCTGGAATGTAACTGTACAAACAAGTCTTTCTTTTGGCTTTAGCTYTAATGCCTACAGTACTGTACTGCTTAGTACCCTGCCGCAAAAGACATTTCAACTTTCAAAGGGATCTTATTTGGTTGGATAAAAGCTTGGACATCATGTAAATTTGAGCACCCCCCTCCAAAAAAACAAAACTTGACGCTTACTTGGTGGAGATTCTGATTTCTTGCATCTGTATAATATTGTGAAAATCTCAGGATTGTATTGTAGTAATAATGGATCACAAAAATGTGGGTGAAGGGGGTTATTGCTCGTTCAGTAGACACACGACAAATCAGATGCACTACAGCTGTGTGTGTGTGTGTGTGTGTGTGTGTGTGCGTTCTAGCGTGCGTGTCACTTGTGGCTGTGTATCAAGCCTCCTCATCCAATGTGATGCTACCCTCCCAGACGAGCCCCTTCTCTCCACCCTGTCTGTGTCTGTCATTACCACCCCAGCCTCATCCTCCTAAATCCACCATGTGTTTGTGTGTAGRCTGTCTATAAAACCCCTAACAKACAGATTAACAATGGAAAGAACACCCCCTGTGGGACAAATCCAACCCCAAAGCCTGAGCACAACATTGTGGAACGTTCAGATAGAAATATATCTAGTAGAACAGATATGTCTTTCACTGACATTTAGAGTAAAGGAATTATACTTGCTATATTTATTCATACAATTTCTATCTGCAATGCTGAATGCTGGTACCCTGGTCTCCCTCTGCATCACTCTACCCAAGGCGACTAGTGATGATGTAATGTGATCAGTAGTTGAGTTGTGCTAGGATAAAGGATTATAGTACAGTAGGTTATGTACAGTCAGTGTGGCAGTGATATTTACAGCCAGGGTAAGTGGTCGCCGCGGTCAAGCTGTTCTCTGTCTACTAGTGAGTCTGGGTTAATCCTGAAATGATTGGGACTGTATACAGATGTTTATATTTCTGTTGTGTGTAGTATTTTCCAGAGACTTGTTGATAGAAACATTTCCTGAAAATGGTACATTAATACGTTTTTTWWAAAAGTAATACAGTGTATATATACAGTACCAGTCAAAAGTTTGGACACACCTACTCATTCAAGGGTTTTTCTTTATTTGTACTATTTTCTACATTGTATAATAATAGTGAAGACATCAAAACTATGAAATAACACATATG
>NW_019944639.1:0-39070 GCF_002910315.2 Salvelinus sp. IW2-2015
GCTACTGCATTAGCTGTGATGCTGTGTGGATTTGGCTACTGATTTAGCTGGTGTTAGTTAGCTACTGATTTAGCTGGTTGATTTGGCTTACTGATTTTGGGCTACTGATTTAGCTGGTGATTTAGCTGTGTGATTTGGGCTTACTGATTTTAGCTGGTGATTTAGCTGGTGATTTAGCTTGGGATTTAGCTACTCATTTAGCTATCTGATTTTAGCTGGTGATTTAGCTACTGATTAGCTGGTGATTTAGCTGTGATTTGACTACTGATTTAGCTGGTGATTAGCTACTGATTTAGCTGGTGATTTGGCTACTGATTGGCTACTGATTTAGCTGGTGATTTAGCTGGTGATTTGGCTACTGATTTAGCTGGGTGATTTAGCTGTGATTTAGCTACGTGAATTTAGCTGGTGATTTGGCTACTGATTTAGCTGGTGATTTAGGTGATTAGCTACTGATTTGCGGTGATTTGCTTACTGATTTAGCTGGTGATTGGCTACTGATTAGCTACGATTTAGCTGTGATTTGCGTACTGATTTTAGTGGTGATTTAGCTGGTGATTTAGCTACTGATTTAGCTGGTGATTTAGCTGGTGATTTAGCTGGTGATTTGGGCTACTGATTTGGCTACTGATTTAGCTGGTGATTTAGCTGGTGATTTTGCTACTGATTTAGCGGGTGATTTAGCTGGTGATTAGCTACTGATTTAGCCACTGATTTGGCTACTGATTTGGCGACTGATTTGGTGGTGATGTTGGCTACTGATTTAGCTGGTGATTTAGCTGGTGATTTGGCTACTGATTTAGCTGGTGATTTAGCTGGTGATTTAGCTACTGATTTTTGGCTACTGATTTGGCTACTGATTTGGCTACTGAATTTGGGCTACTTGATTTAGCTGGTGATTTGGCTACTGATTTAGCTGAGTGATTTAGCTGGTGATTTGCGACTGATTTGGCTACTTCTGATGTAGCTAGGTGATTTAGCCACTGATTTAGCTACTGATTTGGCTTGGTGATTTAGCTACTGATTTGCTACTGATTAGCTGGTGATTTGGCTACTGATTTTGGCTGATGCTACTGAATTTGGCTACTGATTTGGCTGTGCTACTGATTTGGCTACTGATTTAGCTGGTGATTTAGCTACTGATTTGGCTGGTGATTTAGCTACTGATTCGGCTACTGATTTAGCTGGTGATTTAGCTACTGATTTGGCTGGTGATTTAGCTGTTGATTTAGCTGGTGATTTGGCTACTGATTTAGCTGGTGATTTAGCTATTGGCTACTGATTTGACTACAGATTTGGCTACTGATTTAGCTACTGATTTAGCTACAGATTTGGCTACAGATTTGGCTACAGATTTAGATCTTTAATGTTCATTTACACACACATGCCGATACACACACACCTCTCCGCGAGTTCCCATCTAACGGTGCAGAGTTCTGCTACACACTAGACACTGGCAGATGGCTTGGCGCGTCATGATGTCTCATTGCTGTCACTCCCCCTGAGCTCCACTCTCCTGTAAATAGATGTGAGCAGAGCCATATATTTAGAGAGTTAGGCTGCAGTTACACGACACAACGTTGCTGTTACATGAATCAACTCAAACGCAACTAAACTCATCTGTCATCTGCTGCATTACATCGTGGTGTCATACAATATTTAGTTTCTCCAATTGTTTGGTTATTGTATGGATATAGACAAAATGCAGCTTGTACAATTTAGCTAGCGAGCCAAAATTACTTTGCAAAGCTACAGTAGCTAGCTAACAATGAGCTAATCAAGCTAGCAATGAATTAAGCTAMCTGGCACAGTTCCTGGTGGAAATTCCAGTTTAAACTGGTCAGGGAAAGGTTGAAGTCAAAAATGAAATGTATTAACTGCCAAATCGTGTACATAAACCATGACAATCCATGATGTGCATTTTTATACATTTTTATACATCTCCCGGTCTGTCAACATTGATCGCAGGTGGCACAGGACTGACACCTGTGTTGTTGACTTGACAACTGGGTTGGAATTCTGAACCTACGAATGAGTCAACATTCGTTTTGATTGGCTGTTGCTTGCAACTAGTTGCACAAAATTGAAAAGTTTAAATTGGATTTAATCAATTTTCAGATGAGTTGCAGGGGGGTGTTTCACAAAGCAATCAAGAAGTAACTCAGGGTCCCACTTCATTTGGATGGTGCGAATTGTCCATATGAAGAAGCTCTACAGATGGTCAAACTACCAACAAACTATCTGTTGATAAGCAACTGATTGATAAGGTTAGGTTTAGAGTTAGGTTTAGGGTTCGGTTTAGATTTAGGTTTAGATTTAGGTTTAAGGTTAAGTTTAGAGTTAGGTTTACAGTTAGATTGAGGGTTAGGTTTAGGTTTAAGGTCAGGTTTAGAGTTAGGTTTAAAGTTAGGTTTAGAACAGGGGTGAAAGTAGATTTAATTTCTTCCCGCGGTTTAATTTTGAATGGGCCTAACTATAGTTAGGTCCCTAACCGTACATTCATTCTCTCAAGATGCTGAAAGAAAGAAATCATATTTCTACAATCCGGTTGCCGAGACAAAATTTACATTTGGTCTATAATTTTTCTCTGAGGAACAATTCATTCTACAGGACATTATAATAACATGGCGTTATAGAATGTTGTAGTGCCATGTTAATGGGGTTCTGACATGGCTGCTATAGAATGTTGTAGTGTCATGTTAATGGGGTTCTAACATGGCTGCTATAGAATGTGTAGTGTCATGTTAATGGGGTTCTAACATGGCTGTTATGTTAATAGGGTTTTAACATGACTGCTATAGAATGTTGTAGTGTCCATGTTAATGGGGTTCTAACATGGCTGTTATAGAATGTTGTAGTGTCATGTTAATGGGGTTCTAACATGGCTGCTATAGATGTTGTAGTGTCATGTTAATGGGGTTCTAACATGGCTGGTTATGTTATGGGGTTTCTAACATGACTGCTATAGAATGTTGTAGTGTCATGTTAATGGGTTTAACATGGCTGCTATAGAATGTTGTAGTGTCATGTTAATGGGTTTTAACATGGCTGTTATAGAATGTTGTAGTGCCATGTTAATGGGGTTCTGACATGGCTGCTATAGAATGTTGTAGTGTCATGTTAATGGGGTTTTAACATGGCTGTTATAGAATGTTGTAGTGTCATGTTAATGGGGTTCTAACATGGCTGTTATGTTAATGGGGTTCTAACATGACTGCTATAGAATGTTGTAGTGTCATGTTAATGGGGTTCTAACATGGCTGTTATGTTAATGGGTTCTAACATGGCTGTTATGTTAATGGGGTTCTAACATGGCTGTTAGTTAATGGGGTTCTAACATGACTGCTATAGAATGTTTGTAGTGTCATGTTAATGGGGTCTAACATGGCTGTTTATAGAATGTTGTAGTGTCATGTTAATGGGGTTCTAACATGGCTTGCTATAGAATGTTGTAGTGTCATGTTAATGGGGTTCTAACAATGACTGTTATAGAATGTTGTAGTGTCATGTTAATGGGTTCTAACATGGCTGTTATGTTAATGGGGTTCTAACATGACTGCTATAGAATGTTGTAGTGTCATGTTAATGGGGTTCTAACATGGCTGTTATGTATGGGGTTCAAACATGACTGTATAGAATGTTGTAGTGTGTCATGTTAATGGGGTTCTAACATGGCTGTTATGTTAATGGGGTTCTAACATGACTGCTATAGAACGGTTGTAGTGTCATGTTAATGGGGTTCTAACATGGCTGTTTATGTTAATGGGGTTCTAACATGACTGCTATAGAATGTTGTAGTGTCATGTTAATGGGGTTTAACATGGCTGTTATGTAATGGGTTCAAACTGGCTGCTATAGAATGTTGTAGTGTCATGTTAAATGGGGTTCTAACATGGCTGTTATGTTTGGGGTTCTACATGACTGCTATAGATGTTGTAGTGTCATGTTAATGGCGTTTCTAACATGACTGTTATAGAATGTTGTATGTCATGTTAATGGGGTTCTAACATGGCTGCTATAGAATGTTGTAGTGTCATGTTAATGGGGTTTCCAACATGGCTGTTATGTTAATGGGGTTCTAACATGACTCGCTATAGAATGTTGTAGTGTCATGTTTAATGGGGTTCTAACATGATGTTATGAATGTTGTAGTGTCATGTTAATGGGGTTCTACATGGCTGTTATGTTAATGGGGTTCTAACATGACTGCTATAGAATGTTGTTGTGTCATGTTAATGGGGTTCTAACATGGCTGTTATGTTAATGGGTTCAAACATGATGCTATAGAATGTTGTAGTGTCATGTTAATGGGGTTCTAACATGGCTGTTATGTTAATGGGGTTCTAACATGACTGCTATAGAATGTTGTAGTGTCATGTTAATGGGTTCTAACATGGCTGTTATGTTAATGGGTTCTAACATGACTGCTATAGAATGTTGTAGTGTCATGTTAATGGGGTTCTAACATGGCTGTTATGTTAATGGGGTTCAAACATGGCTGCTATAGAATGTTGTAGTGTCATGTTAATGGGGTTCTAACATGGCTGTTATGTTAATGGGGTTCTAACATGACTGGCTATAGAATGTTGTAGTGTCATGTTAATGGGTTCTAACATGACTGTTTATAGAATGTTGTAGTGTCATGTTAATGGGTTCTAACATGGCTGTTGTAGAAGTTGTAGTGTCATGTTAATGGGGTTCTAACATGGCTGCTTATAGAATTTGTAGTGTCTGTTAATGGGGTACCTAACATGGCGTTATAGAATGTTGTAGTGTCATGTTAATGGGGTTCTAACATGGCTGCTATAGAATGTTGTAGTGTCATGTTAATGGGGTTCTAACATGGCTGCTATAGAATGTTGTAGTGTCATGTTAATGGGTTCTAACATGGCTGCTATAGAATGTTTGTAGTGTCATGTTAATGGGTTCTAACATGGCTGTTATAGAATGTTGTAGTGTCATGTTAATGGGTTCTAACATGCTGCTATAGAATGGTTGTAGTGTCATGTTAATGGGCGTTCTAACATGGCTGTTATAGAATGTTGTAGTGTCATTGTTAATGCATCATAATGCAGAAGCCTCAATTGTCCCAACTTTCTAAATACATGGCTCTGGGTGTGAGTGTGGTGTGTGGGGGGGGGGGCAGGGGGAGCCCCATACACCAGTAGATGGGGGAGCCCCATACACCAGTAGATGGGTGACATGTACAAAATGAGCTCTTACAGAGCCTGATGTCTCACGTCACTCTTCTGCTCGTCTGATAATCACTGTCTACTTTCCTCAGGAAGATTGGCATTTAAGTGTGCACTTTAGAGAGACAAAATCTTCTATAATATATAGGATAGATGTGAGAGAGAGAGAGAGTATGGGAGGGTTGTGAGAGGGAGGGTTGTGAATATGGATAGTGCCCTTCGGGAAGAATTCAGACTTTTTTCACATTTTGTTACGTTACAGCATTACTGTAAAATTAATTAAATAAATAAAATTCCTCAGCAATCAATACACAATACCCCATAATAACAAAGCGAAAATAGCTATTTAGAAATGTTTTCAAATGTATAAAATTTAAATAAGAACTTACATAAGTATTCAGAACCTTTGCTATGAGTCTCGAAATTGACCTCAGGTGCATCCTGTTTCCATTGATCATCCTTGGGATGTTTCTACAACTTGATTGGAGTCCACCTGTGGTAAGTTCAATTGATTGGACATGATTTGGAAAGGCACACAACTGTCTATACAAGGTCTCACAGATGACTGTGCATTTCAAAACAAAAACCAAGCCATGAGGTCGAAGGAATTGCCCGGAGAGCTCTGAGACAGGATTGTATCGAGGCACAGATCTGGGGAAGGGTATCACAAACTTTATGCAGCATTGAAGGTCCCCAAGAACAAAGTGTCCTCCATCATTCTTAAATGGAAAAAGTTTGGAACCACCAAGACTCTTCCTAGAGCTGGCCGCCCGGCCAAACTGAGCAATAGGGGGAGAAGAGCCTTGGTCAGGGAGGTGACCAAGAACCCGATGGTCATTCTGACAGAGCTCCAGTTCCTTTATTTACATGGCAGAACAATCCAGAAGGACAATCATCTCTGCAGAACTCCACTAATCAGGCATTTATGTTTGAGTTGCCTGACGGAAGCCACTCCTCAGTAAAAGGCACATTACAGCCTGCATGGAGTTTGCCAAAAGGCACCTAAAGACTCTCAGACCGTGAGAAAGAAGATTCTCTGGTCTGATGAAACCAAGGTTGAATGCCAAGCGTCACATCTGGAGGAAACCTGGCACCATCCCTACGGTAAAGCATGGTGGTGGCAGCATCATTCTGTGGGGATGTTTTCAGCAGCAGGGACTGGGAGACTAGTCAGGATCGAGGGCAAGATGAACAGAGAAAAAAACAGGGAGATCCATGATGAAAACCTGCTCCAGAACTCTCAGGACCTCAGACTTGGGCGAAGGTTCACCTTCCAACAGGACAATGACCCTAAGCACACAGCCAAGACAATGCAGAAGTGGCTTCGGGATAAGTCTTTGAATGTCATTGATTGGCCCAGCCAGATCCCGGACTTGAACTCGATCTAACATCTCTGGAGAGACCTGAAAATTGTGGTGCAGCAACACTCCCCATCCAACCTGACAGAGCTTGAGAGGATCTGCAGAGAAGAATGGGAGAAACTCCCCAAATACAGGTGTGCCACGTTTGTAGCGTCATACCCAAGAAGCCTTGAGGTTGTATTCACTACCAAAGGTGTTTCAACAAAGTACAGAGTAAAGGGTCTGAATATTTTTTATTTTCAATAAATTAGCATAAAATTCTAAAAACCTGTTTTCACTTTGTGATGATGTGTGGATTGATGAGGGGGAAAAAATCAATGTAATACATTTTTGAATAATGCTGTAAGGTAACAAAATGGAGAGAGAGAGAGAGAGAGAGAGAGAGAGAGAGAGAGAGAGAGAGTTATAAAAGAAACAGAGAGAGAGTTGTGAAAAAGAGAGAGAGAGATAGAGAGAGTTATTAAAGAGAGAGCGAGAGTTATAAAAGAGAGAAAAGGAAGAGAGAGATAATTCATTAATATGTAGCGTGCTGTTCAGACAAGGTCCTTCAGGTGATCCTCCTAACAGCCATTTAGGAGTACCTCTATCTCAGCACCCATCTTTAAAGACTGTGAATCTGGGTGTGTTCGTGTGAGATAGTGTGTGTGTGTGCACTTGCATATGTGTGAGTGTGTGTGTATGCGTGTGGCTTAAGGAACCCAATCTCACCACTTATCTTTAAAGAGGTATTTGATGATGGAGTGGGAGAGGGAAGGTAAGGAAATATGGAGGGAGAGTTCTCAACCCCCGGCATCTGTTACTGACGACCAGTAATCGTTTCTTTCAGCTTCACACATGTGACGCGGTAGGTGTCTGTAATGCTTTAAACAGAACAGTAGAGGCGACCAATGTTTTGGCGCGCAAGCACATCTGGTGTCGAGGTGTCAATCGAACCAGTAGCCTGCTAACAAGCTAGAATGTAGGTATATTTTGCATGCACTTTTGCGACTTTAAATGTTTTTTATATTGATGTAGCTAGTGCTGAGGCATTTAGCGTTTCATTATTACCTTATTTAATAACAGTGCATTTCCCAACGTACGTGTTAAACACAATACTAAAGCTAGAAAAATCTACAAATAGCTAGATGTTCAAGCTAGCTTGTTGAGCTCACCAGCTACTTGAATTTACTCTATTGAAATTAGCTATCTAGCTGCTCTACCAATATAATAAGTGGATACCTGCTCGTCGAATATCTCATTCAAAAATCATGGGCATTAATATGGAGTTGGTCCCACCCTTTGCTGCTATAACAGCCTCCACTCTTCTGGGAAGGCTTTCCACTAGATGTTGGAACATTGCTGCGGGGACTTGCTTCCATTGAGTCACAAAAGCATTAGTGAGGTTGGGCACTGATGTGGGCATTTAGGCCTTTCTCACAGTCAGTGTTCCAGTTCATCCCAAAGGTGTTCGAATTGGGTTGAGGTCAGGGCTCTGTGCAAGCCAGTCAAGTTCTTCCACACCGATCTCCACAAACCCTTTCTCTATGGACCTCGCTTTGTGCATGGGGGCGTTGTCATGGTGAAACAGGAAACAGCCTTCCCCAACCTTTGCCACAAAGTTGGAAACACAGAATTGTCTAGAAATGTCATTGTATGCTGTAGCGTTAAGATGTCCCTTCACTGGAACTAAGAAGACTA
This sequence comes from Salvelinus sp. IW2-2015, assembly GCF_002910315.2. Classification (NCBI taxonomy): domain Eukaryota; kingdom Metazoa; phylum Chordata; class Actinopteri; order Salmoniformes; family Salmonidae; genus Salvelinus; species Salvelinus sp. IW2-2015. The sequence continues at coordinate 8,231 of NW_019944639.1, forward strand.
GCCCAAACCATTAAAAACAGCCCCAAGCCATTGTTACTCCTTCACCAAACTTCACAGTTGACACTATGCATTCGGGTAGGTAGCGTTCTCCTGGCATCCGCCAAACCCAGATATGTCCGTCGGACTGCCAGATGAAGTGTGATTTATCACTCCTGAGAACGCGTTTCCACTGCTCCAGAGTCCAAGCTTTACACCAATCCAGCCGACGCTTGGCATTGCACATGGTGATCTTAGGCTTGTGTGCAGCTGCTCGGCCAAAAAAACACATTTCATGAAGCTCCTGACGAACAGTTCTTGTGCTGACGTTGCTTCCAGAGTGAGTTTGGAACTCGGTAGTGAGTGTTGCAACTGAGGACAGACAAATATTACGTACTTCAGCATTCGGCGGTCCCGTTCTGTGAGCTTGTGTGGCCTACTACTTCGCGGCTGAGCAGGGCAGAAATTTTTGAAAACCTAAAGGAGGGTATTTTTCCAGGAACCGGGTTGTTTATAATTAGGGCCCTGTGTTTTGCGCCATTTTGTGACATAGCAATACTTTATCCGCTATTTTAAGCCTTATCCAGAAATGAGAATTACACCAAAAATGAAAGCAATTCTCTGAGGATGGTGTTGAACCATCTGACATAAAAATCTAAGCTTTTTCATCAAACTGTCCATGCATTCATCTCGTCCCTACTTGAGTACTGCAAGTAATTACTATCCTGCATCATCTCAGGTTCCCTCCATAGTATCCATCTTGATCAGCTCCTGGAAGAGTATGGCTGGGACGGTGGTCCAGTAGAATCCATCTTGATCAGCTCCTGGAAGAATATGGCTGGGACGGTGGTCCAGTAGAATCCATCTTGATCAGCTCCTGGAAGAGTATGGCTGGGACGGTGGTCCAGTAGAATCCATCTTGATCAGCTCCTGGAAGACTATGGCTGGAACGATGGTCCAGCAGAACCCATCTTGATCAGCTCTGTATTTCTCTGCCCGTCTGTAATGTTGGACTGTGGAAGGCACAACTCAACCTGGTTTTGTCTTTAATACTTATTATAATAATAGCACTGGGTAACCCATCTTTTCCACATTAGAACAAATAATCACAGTGGGATATAGGAATGATAGAACCGTGTATTTTGCTATAGACATTCCCCCATCCCTCCAACACCATATTGTTCTCTGGCCATTACACTGGGTATAGCCTACCTCTGACAGTAAACTGCACAATCCTGGCCACGCGCGATATAGCAAACTTTTTCCATAGCCAGTTGGCAAGCATTCAAGGTCTCTTTTGTCAGTCAACATTTGTTGTTTCTTCGAGAACTTGCTGTGGCTTAAACGGAGGGATGGAATGGACGCTGCAAAAAATGTAAATAGCAATATCGAAAGCATCACACACTTAGATTGTTGACACTCATTCAGTGCGTTGCGTGTGCCAACACAGCTGATAATAATACTAATTTAATAATAATTTACAAACAAAGCATTTATGTGAAGTGAGGCAGATCAGAGGCAGGGGAGGACCAGGGATGTTCTCTGTTTAGTGAGTCAGATCAGAGGCAGGGGAGGACCAGGGATGTTCTCTGTTTAGTGAGTCAGATCAGAGGCAGGGGAGGACCAGGGATGTTCTCTGTTTAGTGAGGCAGATCAGAGGCAGGGGAGGACCAGGGATGTTCTCCTGCATGAATTGTACCATTTTCATGTCAAAATGCAATGAGTACTTTTGGGTGTCAGGGAAAATGTAGTAAAAAATACAGTATTTTCTTTAGGAATGTAGTGAAGTAAACGTTGTAAAAAATATAAATAGTAAAGTAAAGTACAGATACCCCCAAAAACTACTTAAGTAGTACTTTACACCACTGGGTATCATAGCATGGTCAAGTGTATGCGAGAACCTAATAGCATAAATCGTCTTTGACAATAAAATGTGCATAATTAAAGGGTAGTAGCCTAATGTAGAGTTTCCCAAAATCGGTCATGCCCCATTGTACCGCGCTGCTGGACACTCCTCTCCTCTGTTTCAACAACAAAACAAAAACAAAGGCATTGGGCAAGTAGTGGCGCTGTTTTCCCAAATGCTAATTCGATCTTTAAGCCACTTGATGGAATTCATTCATTTTAGACCATTTTAAACCTACCAGGAGCCTGGGTTGTGTCACTAGAGCCCAGAGAGTCATGGAGAGGTGACGTACCACTACATAGCCTGGTCTCATAGACAACACTTAACATAGGAAACCGGGACACTCAAATTAGTACGATGTGTTACGTTTGGTGTGGTTACATAAGACAGATGGTTACTTAAGGAAAAAACTAAAGAAGGGTGGTTGGTCTGGGTGAACGGGTGGGCGTATAACGCGGACGTCTTGATTTCGAATCTCATCACGGACAACTTCACTTAACCCTAACCCCACCCCCTAGCCTAGCTAACGTTAGCCAGCTAACGTACATAATAAAATGTAGGCTAAATTACTTAAGGGCTGGTTGGTTATTCACATACCAGTAAATTATCAACCTCTAGTCTTCCAATAAATTTACTTTTGTTACATGCAGGGAGTCAAGCTCTGATTTCTTTAATTTCAATATACAGAATCTGACTTACTTTTAAGAAGGCACTAAGAGATAGACCATCTATTTTAAAGTGAATTTGTGTGGGCCCCACTTCAACTGGACCCAAGGTTGTGACAATGTTACCCCACTGCTCATTACCCTTCCTGGACCCATTAGCAGGATGGGTTTATAACCAAGTTCATGGAACGCATGCACCTGAAACACAAACATCAAAACACTACATTTCTGATCTTCACAGAGAATACAAAAGTAAACCAGTGTTTGGATAAATGGGCTCTATAGAACCGTATGCTCCAGATGCAGACCTATACAATCTGTCCAATGATGAAAGATAATTTAAAGCTGTCCGTCTGCCATTTGTTTTTAAATACAATTTAAAATCACAATTTAAAAATGTAATATAAACCTGGTGCGTTACTGTCACGCTTACTCCCTCTCTCTCTCCCTCTCTCCAGCGCTGGTCTACTAACCACTGACCCTGGCAACAGTCATTACGCACCCCCCGCTCCCCATCATTACGCACACCTGCTCGCCATCATTACGCGCACACCTGGTCATCATTATCTCCTTGATTACACCCCCTTTATTTAGCCCTCAGTAAACAGCAGTCATTAGGGAGTATTGATTTCTCTCACGTTCTGTACGCTTCATGTTTTGGTCATCTGCATTGAGTCATTATCAAACTGACCTTCTGCACCTGCTTCCTGACTCCCGGCGTATTTCAAAATGTTACCTTGCAAGCAGCATAAAGGATGAAACCATCTTCCAGAAGGACAAGGAACAGGGTCATCTACTCCACCAACAACACGACCAGCTGGCTCAACTGGGTACCGCACCACGGAGAAGGTCCTCCGTGTTCTCCACTGCCTCCATACCACCAGTGAGGCTCTCTATACCCCTATCAGAGGGCCTCTGTATTAGATGCTGTATTGTACGTTTTATCACAACACATTCTGGTAACATCAAATTAGACATATTTTGATAAGAACATATTGAAACAACTCATCTCAAACCGCAGAGCCATCTAAAAATGGCCGAGCAGCCGCACACAAGCCTAAGATCACCATACGCAATGCCAAAGTGGTTTGTCGAGATCGGTTTGGAAGAACTTGACTGACCTTTACAGAGCCCTGACCTCAATCCCATTGAACAGCTTTAAGATGAATTGGAACGCTGACTGCGAGCCAGGCCTAATCGCCCAACATCAGTGTTCGACCTCACTAATGCTCTTGTGACTGAATGGAAGCAAGTCCACGCAGCAATGTTCCAATATCTAATGGAAAGACTTCCAAGAAGAGTGGAGACTGTTATATGTATGTTCGATGTGCAGGTGTCCACATACTTTTGGTCATGTAGTGTATGACCCTTCTGTCTTTGTTTAAAATCAGATATTCTCTCTTAACATTGTCTTTTACAGCACGGTATTTTGGAAACAATTATAACCAGGCCAAGTACAGCTTAGCTCAGCTCAAACGTGTGAAATGGGTAAAACAGGAAGGTTAACACAAGCCAGGCTCGCTTTGGCGTTCTGCTCGAATTACTGTGCTTGACCTTGAAGGGTKTTAATTATTTTTTTGAGATTCCAAAAACATGTCTGCCATGTTTTCCTTCCAAGTAGTTTTTGACTTGGTCATTTTTCCTGCAAATAAAAAAACTGGCCTGAGTATTCTGATAGTTAAATAAAAAAAGTATCAAAGCAAGCAAAATGCAAAAAATAAAAAACATTAAATACACAGATTGGAACTGACCATGGAACACATTCCAACATCCCAGATTGTACCTTTATGGGTTTCCAAATCCCAGATTGTATGGCTGGTATAAGGACTAGCCATCTACCTACCTAGCAAGAACATTCAAATGTTTACATTTTAGTAATTTAGTGTAGGGTCTTAACCAGAGATACTTACAGTTTGTGCATTCATCTTAAGATAGCGAAGTGGGACAACCACATATCACAGTCATAGTAAGTACATTCATCTTAAGATAGCTAAGTGGGACAACCACATATCACAGTCATAGTAAGTACATTCATCTTAAGATAGCTAAGTGGGACAACCACATATCACAGTCATAGTAAGTACATTCATCTTAAGATAGCTAAGTGGGACAACCACATATCACAGTCATAGTAAGTACATTCATCTTAAGATAGCGAAGTGGGACAACTACATATCACAGTCATAGTAAGTACATGTTTCCTCAATAACATATCTGTCAGCAAAGTCACAGCTGGGGGTGGGGCGGGGGGTGTGTGATTATTTCCACCATTAGGGTGCCTGGACAGAGAGGAGCTTGGGACTGGGCTGAGCTGGAGCTGGGCCAAGAGCACGCAAAACGGAGTCCTCGGGTTGGGGTGTAGGGTTTGAGTGCAGCCTGAAGGTAGGAAGGGACAGGTCCTCAAAATGGAGTCCTCGGGTTGGGGTGTAGGGTTTGAGCGCAGCCTGAAGGTAGGAAGGGACAGGTCCTCAAAACGGAGTGCTCAGGTTGGGGTGTAGGGTTTGAGCGCAGCCTGAAGGTAGGAAGGGACAGGTCCTCAAAACGGAGTGCTCGGGTTGGGGTGTAGGGTTTGAGCGCAGCCTGAAGGTAGGAAGGGACAGGTCCTCAAAACGGAGTCCTCGGGTTGGGGTGTAGGGTTTGAACGCAGCCTGAAGGTAGGAAGGGACAGGTCCTCTTGCTGCTTTTGTAGGCAAATACCATGTACTTGTAGTGGATGCGAGCTTCGAATAGAAGCCAATGGAGTGTACGGAGGAGCGGGGTGACATGGGAGAACTTGGGAAGGTTGAACACCAGGCGGGCTGCAGCGTTCTGTATAAGTTGTGTGATAGTACAAGCAGGGAGCCCAGCCAACAGTGAGTTGCAGATTGGTGATAAGTACCTGGATTTGGACCTACGCTGCTTCCTGTGTGAGGTCATACTCTACGGATTTTGTAGAGCTGCTTCCTGTGTGAGGTAGGGTCATACTCTACGGATGTTGGAGAGCTGCTTCCTGTGTGAGGTAGGGTCATACTCTACGGATGTTGGAGAGCTGCTTCCTGTGTGAGGTAGGGTCATACTCTATGGATGTTGCAGAGGATGAACCTGCAGGTCTGAGTCAATGCTTTGGTGTTTGCAGAGAACCACAGGGTGTTGTCCAGGGTCATGCCCAGGTTATTTGAACTCTGGGAGGGGGACACAGTGCAGGCCTTCCCTGGGAGGAAGAGCAGCTGTGTCATGTCAAGGTTGAGCTTGAGGTGGTGGGCCGACATCCAACCTGAGATATCTGCCAGGCACGCAGAGATGCATGTCGCCACCTGGGTGTCAGAAGGGGGAAAGGAGAAAAGTAGTTGAGTGTCATCTGGCATAGCAATGATAGGAGAGACCATGTAAGGATATAATGGAGCAACTTGGTGTACAGAGAGAAGAGGAGAGGGTCTTGAACTGAGCCCTGGGGGACACCAGTAGTGAGAGTACGTGGTGCAGACACAGATCCTCTCCACATCACCTGGTAGGAGCGGCCTGCCAGGTAGGATGCAATCTAAGATTGTGCAGAGCCTGAGACGCCCAGCCCTGAGAGGGTGGAGAGGAGGATCTGATGGTTCACGGTGTCAAAGGAGGCAGAAAGATCTATGAGGATGAAAACAGAGGAGTGGGAGTTTGCATTGGCAGTGCGGAGAGCCTCCGTGACAGAGGAGACCCATCTTGAAGCCTTACTGGTTAAGGTCAAGAAGATTGTTCTGACACGGATGAGAGTCGATCAGAGACAGCACGCTCAAGTGTTTTGGAAAGAAAATAAGGGATACTGGTCTGTAGTTTTGACGTCAGATGAGTGGAGTGTTAGTTTCTTGAGGAGGGGAGCGACTGGAGCCATTTTGTTCGGGGATGAAAGCCAGTGGTCGGGGATGAGTTGATGAGGGAAGTGAGGAAGAAGGTCTCCAGAGATGCGCTCGTTCCATTCGGGGCCGGACCTCACTAGTTCCAGGATGTCCTCGGGAGAGAGAGGGGAGAAAGAGGTCAAGGCGTAGGGTAGTTCTGTGTGAGTGAGAACAGTGGACTCAATAGGCTGAGTGAATGAGCGGCGGATGTCATTCAAATTATTTTCAAAGTGGTTGACAAAGTCATCCACAGAGAGGGAGGAGGGAGGGAGGGGAGGAGAAGGTGGAAAAGAGTTTCCTAGGTTTAGGCAGAAACTTGAAATGTAGAAAGTGGTAGAAAGTGGCTTTAGCAGTGGGAATAGAGGAAGAGAAGGTAGAGAGGAGGGAGTGAAAGGATGATAGGTCCTCTAGAAGTTTAGATTTCCTCAATGTTTCGCTCAGCTGCCCGCAGCCCCATTCTGTAAGCTCACAATGAGTCACTCAGGCATGGAGTAGGGGGTGAAGGAGGGCTGAGTCGGCCCGGGAGGAAATGGGACAGTGTCATAGGATGCAGATTGGGAGGAGAGTAGGGTCCAAGAGGCAGAATCAAGAGACAGGAGGGACAAAATATTCATCAGAATGGAGAGATGATACGATAGAAGAGGAGAGAGTAGCAGGTGGGAGAAGAGATAGCGAAGATTGTTACGGCATGCTAGCAGATACCCATAGACTTACAGTCATTGCGCTAGAGCTAGTTAGCAATTGTGCTAGTGCTAGTTAGCAACTTCCTTCCAAATGCACACAGACACATACAAATGGTATCCACAAGTTAATCTGAGTCTGGGGAAGTAGATAAAGGGCCTGATTGTCAAAATCCATAAAAGGTAAATAGCTAACTGGTTAATTTAGCCCCCCCCAAAAATAAAGAATAAATAAAATAAATATTACTGCAGCTGGCTAATTCATTTGATCCCCAGGACAGTCCATTTGCTTTGTGCTGCTATCATTTATTCTATGGAATCCTGTGATTTTAATTGGGGCAGTTCCCCCCTTATAGCAAATACCTGGCAAAAAAATGTAAGCGATGTTCACATGACCTACGTGCCTACGAAGCTGGCAGCCACTAAGGGGCGGAGCTGGCAGTCACTAAGGGGCGGAGCTGGCAGTCACTAAGGGGCGGAGCTGGCAGTCACTAAGGGGCGGAGCTGGCAGTCACTAAGGGGCAGAGTAGAAAGTAATTGAACAGCTTGTTTTGAACAATATATGTTTGAAAACTGGAAAATTATACACATTTACCTCACTTTTATTAGCATTTAAAACAAACCATGAATAATGTAATAATATATATATAATATATTATTTTTTTGGACCAATCGCAAGTGGGGAGTCGCCCCTAACACACTTATGAGCGAGCCGCCGCTGGTTCTCCATGTCTTTGTCAGGGACTGAAGGGCAGCATAGGCTGAGATGAACGTGTGCCAAGGTACACTAAATTAGAAGGGTTTCAACCAAGAGGTGGGGAGCGTCTGTAAAGTCTACAGAGAGAGAAGCGGTGTAGAACAGGTATAGAAAACACACACATAGTTCCTAAAGCTACAAAAAGAGCAAAATGATATCATCAGAAAATAACTAGGTAAGATACTCAAGTGAGWGAATGGTGTGGAGACTTCCTCTCTTTCCTTCCTCTAATAACTCTCAAGAACAACTCAGCAGAACAGTCTTTGTTTTCGGCGACAGCCATAGTTTTGGCCACGAGACGCCGCCGAGAAAACAGGGGAGACTGAAGTACCAATCCAGTATGGCCATTTCCACTAAATTTCAGAACTGATCAGGAAAATCCAAGTTAGGTCACCGACATAGCCACAACTGTAGTGATTACTAGGCACCTTGGTCGTCACAGTTTGAAGCCAAAATAGCAACGACCGAGCGTCAGATATTGAAGCTCAAAGAGTCCCTCTACTTCCAGCTCCCTCTCTTTCCCTGAGCTTCAATATCTGATGCTCGGTCGCTTCCTTTTAGGTAGTCTCTCTCTCTCTCTCCTTCTCTCTCTCGCTCTCTCTCTCTCTCTCTCTAGTCTGGTCTCCCTCAAAGAGTTCCTCTACCTCCAGCTCCCTCTATTTCAGAGAAGGAGAGAGAGTGCGAGAGAGAAAAAGAGCGAGAGACTACCTAAAAGGAAGTGAGGGAGGGGGTCAGGGAGGGGACAGGGAGGGGAGAGGGGGGAGAGTGAAAGAGAGAGAGAGAGAGAGAGAGAGAGAGAGAGAGAGAGAGAGAGACTACCTAAAAAGAAGTGAAAGAGGGGGAAAGAGGGGGAGAGTGAGAGAGAGAGAGAAGGAGAGAGAATGAGAGAGAGACAGAGAGACACTACCTAAAGGAAGTGAGGGAGGGGGAGAGGAGGGGGAGAGGGAGGGGGAGCGTGAGATAAGGAGGAGGGGGGGGGGTAGAGAGTGAGCGAGATAGAGAGAGAAAGAGACTACCTAAAGGAATCGATTCCTAAACCTTCAATAACAAAGCATCACTACAGAGAGATGAACCTGGAGAAGAGTCCCCTAAGCAATCTGGTCCTGGGGATCTGTGCACAAACACAAACAAAAGTTAATTAATGATTACAATTTTAGACTACCTGTAACTTTAAAATTACATTTAGAAAGTAACCTACCAAACCACACACACACACACACACACACCACACACACACACACACACACCCACACACACACACACACACACACACACCCACACACACACACACACACACAACACACACCCACCAACACCACACACACACACACCACACACACACACACACAATGAATGATCTGGAGGTCTGAATGTGTGTTGAATCCCCCGTGGGTGCTGTGGATGGATGAGGTAGAAGGGCTGACATTGGCCTAATAAATAGTGCTGAGGATTTGGGGTCTCCTGCCCTGAGATTGTATTAGGTCCTTCTGATGAATTGGTAGCAAGGAGCAATCCTCGATCCACTCTAAACAGAGACTATAACTCATGGTGGAAAGAAGGCTCTGTTCCTGTTTTTTTAGGCTACTGGTTCATAAAACCTCCACCTTTAGCACAGTAATGGGAAATCTTTAGAGTCTAGAATGTTTAGAATTCAAAATGTTTAGAATTTAGAGTTTTTCAAATTTAGAGTCTTTAGAATGTAGAGTCTTTAGAATTTAAAGCCTTTAGAATTTAGAGTCTTTAGAATTTAGAGCATTTAGAACTTAGTCTTTAAAATTAAGAATCTTTAGAATTTAGAGTCTTTAGGCAGCCGTTACACAACGCAACTTGCACTCAACCCAATGCCACAGATATCTCAAGTTTTGAGGGAGTGTGCAATTGGCACGCTGACTGCAAGATTGTCCACCAGAGCTGTTGCCGGTGAATTTAATGTTAGTTTCTCTACCATAAGTTGCATTCAAAGTCGTTTTGGAAAATTTGGCAGTACTTCCAACCGGCCTCACAACCACATGTAACCACGCCAACCCAGGACCTCCACATCTGGCTTCTTCACCTGCGGGATGGTCTGAGACCAACCCCCCGAGATTGCAAACTCTGGGTTTCCACAACTGAAGAATTTCTGTGCAAACTGTAAAAAAACCATGTAAGGAAGAGTCATCTGCGTGCCGTCCTCACCACGGTCTTGACCTGACTGCAGTTGTGGATCTTGGYATCAATATCCTGGTATAAATCTTTGGCTGAATAGCAAATCACTCCCTTCCCCTCTCCCCTTCGGCCCACCATTTGCACGCTCCCGTGCGCCTCTTCCATGTGCACAAGGGAGTGACAATTATGGAACGTGTTAATTAGAACCTCCAATAGCCACTATCGTTGGAGCCAGCAGTGCTGCCGACTTCAGAGCGAAGCGGATTTCCGTAAGGCACTGTGTTATTTCTGAGTTTATGCAAAACTACAGAAAAGAATGGAGCCTAATTATATGCCACGTTTGTCAGATTTCAAGTTTTTAAAATGAAATATCAAAATATAGAAAGTTGCACGCTCCATCTATAAACTCCCAGTACTTTATTGGGTATTTACCAACGTTACGGCATCACTGTGTCTTCTTCAGGGTTTCAAGACTTGACACGTATAACAGATGAAATTACCTCCCAAATTAAATGTTTAACTGTTACTGAGGTTTATATGTTGTAAAATAACAGGGGGGATTTGTTCATTTGAATTTCATACTTGTATTATTATTGAAAAGTGGAACATGAATTGCATCATGGGTTTATTGATCCTCTCTGGAAGTAATCCTCTGAGTTTATCCTCAGCAATACAAGGGCTCTCTGAGTGAGTTGGTACGGGCGAGGGGAGTGCTTTGTCTTGGCTCCTGGATATTACTTTCGTCTTTGGTTTACAAACCATAGGCAACCCAATTTGAAGAAGACAATGTTTTCTGATCATTGTCTGGTCACTCCTAACCCATAGGAATCAAATCAAACTTTATTTGTCACATGCACCGAATACAAGTGTAGAATCTACCGTGAAATGCTTACTTACAAGCCCTTAACCAACAGTGCAGTTCAAGAAGAGCATATTTACCAAGTAGGCTAAAATAAAAGTAATAATAAAAAGGGAGAAATAGGATACAGATTTTTACAACACTTCTGTAGAACGAACCATACATATGATAACAAACTCCATACAGTGATCAATAATAATGGTCCTGGGAGAGGGAGAGGGGGAGGGAGAGGGGGAGGGGGAGAGAGAGAGAGAGAGATAAATCACTTTGCAAACCACTACACCAATATAACAAAGAGCCTAGATCAAAAAGATATACAAGAAAAATGACAAATCCTTGAATCAGCAGTCAAAGACTATCAGAATCCTGTGGATACCCCAATTACAGAAGAATAATTATTGGAAAAACTACGCACTCTCCAACCCAAAAAGGCCTGTGGTGCTGATGGTATTTTAAATGAAATGATCAAATATACAGCCCACAAATTCAAATTGGCTATACTCAAACTCCTCAACATTATCCTCACGGCAGGTATTTTCCCCGATATTTGGAACCAGGGATTGATCACACCAATCTATAAAAATGGAGACAAATTTGACGCAAATAATTACAGAGGAATTTGCGTTAACAGCAACTTGGGGAAAATTCTCTGCAGTATTATAAATAGCAGACTACACCAATTCCTTGACGAACACAACGTCCTGAGCAGAAGCCAGATTGATTTCAAAAGAATGATCGTACAACACACCACATTTACACCCTCCCCACTCTAATTGACAAACAAGTAAACCGATATAAAGGCTAAATCTACTCGTGTTTTGTAGATTTCAAGAAAGCATTTGATTCAATTTGGCACGAAGGTCTTTTTTATAAACTAATAGAAAGTTTTATTGGAGGGAAAACATATGATGTTATTAAATCAATGTACACTAAAAACAAATGTGCGGTTAAAATTGGCAACAAGCAAACAGACTTCTTCTCTCAGGGGCGGGGAGTGAAACAGGGCTGCCCAAWAAGTCCAACACTATTTAACATCTACATTAATGAATTGGCAAAAACATTAGAAGAATCGGCAGCACCTGGTATCACCCTACACAACACTGAAATCAAGTGTCTGCTGTACGCAGATGACCTGGTGCTGCTGTCTCCCACTAAAGAGGGGTTACAGCAGCACCTAGATCATCTTCACAGGTTCTGTCAGACCTGGGCTCTGACTGTTAACCAAAAAAAAAACWGATATAATGATATTCCAAAAAAGGTCCAGAAATCAGGATGACAAATATAAATTATATTTGGACACAGTTCTATTAGAACAGACCAAAAACTACACATATCTAGGACTAAATATCAGCAACACAGGTATCTTTCACATGGCTGTGAATGAGCTGAGAGACAAAGCAAGAAGAGCATTCTATGCCATTAAAGGGAACATTAAAATCGAAATTCCAATTAGAATCTGGCTCAAAATGTTAAAATCAGTTATAGAACCAATTGCTCTATATGGCAATAAAGTATGGGGTCCACTCTCGAATAATGAATTTACTAAATGGGACAAACATCCAATTGAAATACTGCATGCAGAGTTTTGCAAGACTGTATTGGAAGTGCAAAGAACAACTCCAAATAACGCATGTAGAGCAGAATTGGGCCAATACCCCTCCTCATTCGAATAGAAAAAAGAGCCATAAAATTTTTACAACCATCTAAAAACAAGTGACCCCAAAACATTCCATCACACAGCTCTACAATGTCAAGAGATGAAACCAGAGAAGAGTCCCCTCAGCCAGCTGGTTCTGAGGCTCAGTTCACAAACCTAAACCAACCCCATAGAGCCTCAGGACAGGCCCAACCAAATCATCACAAAACAAAAAGAAAAATATATCACCTATTGGAAAGAAACCACAAAAAAGTAAACTTCAATGCTATTTGGCTCTAAACAGACAGTATATGGTGGCAGACTATCTGACCACTGTGACTGATAGAAAACTGAGGAAAACATTGACTAGGTACAGACTCAGTGAGCACAGTCTGGCTATAGAGACTGGTCGTCACAGACAAACCTGGCTGCCCAGAGAGGACAGTCTGGCTATAGAGACCGGTCGTCACAGACAAACCTGGCTGCCCAGAGAGGATAGGCTGTGCTCACTCTGCTCCAGGGGAGAGGTAGAGACAGAGCTGCATTTCCTACTACACTGTGACAAATACTCAGACCTAAGAGAATATTTCTTTCCCAAAATTATAATTCAATACAAAGAATTTGAAACTATAAAAGATGAAGAAAAAATCAAATGTTTATTGGGTGAAAAGCCAAAATGTGCAGTTTTGGCAGCCAAATATGTGTCCTCCTGCCACAACCTGAGGGACAGCCAGTGAAAAGTGCAATGTAATGTCGATAATATTTCCCAACTTGTTTTGTTGTGTCTTTCATACCAGGTCATGTGTCTTCTCAAGTCATATTGACACTGGTCTACTACCATTGCTTTAATGTATTGTTGTTCTGATTAATATTGTTGTTGTAGTTGTTGTTAATGGTAATCCCATGTCCACTACTACTATTATTATTGCTGTTGGTCCCACCATTTATTTATATATAACTATATATTTTATATATAAATATGATGATGATGATGATGATGATGATGATGATGATGATGATCTGGTGCTTCTGTCCCAAACCAAGTAGGGCCTACAGCAGCACCTAGATCTTCTGCACAGATTCTGTCAGATCGGGGTCCTGACAGTAAATCTCAGTAAGACAAAAATAATTGTGTTCCAAAAAAGGTCCAGTTGCCAGGACCACAAATACAAATTCCATTGAAAACACCATTGCCCTAGTGTACACAAAAAAACTATACATACCTCGGCCTAAACATCAGCGCCACAGGTAACTTCCACAAAGCTGTGAACGATCTGAGAGACAAGGCAATAAGGGCATTCTATGCCATCAAAAGTAACATAAAATTCAACATACCAATTACGATCTGGCTAAAAAATACTTGAATCAGTCATAGAGCCCATTGTCCTTTATGCTTGTGAGGTCAGGGGTCTGCTCACCAACCAAGAATTTAAAAAAAAATGGACAAACACTAAATTGAGACTCTGCATGCAGAATTTTACAAAAATATATACTCTATTCCAACCCTACAGAGTACCCCCAGCAAGGTTTAGGACCAGGACTATAATCCTGGCCAAACCCCTCACACACAATAGGTAGGACTATAATCCTGGCCAAACCCCTCACACACAATAGGTAGGACTATAATCCGGCCACAACCCCTCACACACATAGTAGACTATATCCTGCCAAACCCCCCACAAGTAGGACTAATCCCACTCACAAATAGTAGGACTATCATCTCCACTCACACCATATTGACTATCCGGGCCAAACCCCTCACACACAATAGGTAGACTATAATCCTGCCCACCACACAATATGACTATCTTTTTTTTTTCCTGCCAAACCCCTCACACACAATAGGTAGGACAATTGCAACCTTCACAAGTAGGCATACCCAAACCCCTCACACACAATAGGTTAGACTTATTTCATGAATCCTGCCAAACCCCTCACCACACATATAGGACTACTAGTCCGGCCAAAACCCCTCACACACAATAGGTAGGACTTCACTCCTGCCAAACCCTCACACACATAGGTAGACTAATCTGGCCAAACCCTCCACACAATAGCTAGACTATAACCTGCCAAATCCCTCACACCACAATATGGTAGGACTATAATCCGGCCAAACCCCTCACACACAATAGTAGACTATCAACCTGGCCAAACCCCTCACACACAATAGGTAAGACTATCATCCGGCCAAACCCCTCACACACAATAGAGGACTATAATCTGCCCAAACCCTCACACACAACAGGCTGTCTTGGTTGATTTAGATGAGAGTTCTGGATACTCTGCAGCTTGCCAGCCGTGTGTGTGTGTGTGTGTGTGTGTGTGTGTGTGTGTGTGTGTGTGTGTGTGTGTGTGTGTGTGTGTGTGTGTGTGTGTGTTGTGTGTGTGGTGTGTGTGTGTGTGCGTTGCGTGTGTGTGTGTTTTGCGTTCGTGTGTGTGCGCATGAATGGGTAGCTAGCTAGACATTACTGTACTATAGTCGACTGGGTCGTTGATGACTGACTGTGCCAGCCAGCCTGATGCTGCCAAATCACCTATCTGCTTACACAGAGATTAAACATGAAACCACCAGCTGCTTTATGTGCGTTTGTTTCCTAGAGGATTATGTAGCTACAGTAGAAACATGCATCATTTAGACAAAAGTGGAAGGGGATTTGTCTGCTGCTTCTGCATCTGATTCTTATTCCTTATAAGCCAGACAACAACAACAAAAATACACAAAAAAAAAAACGGATGTTTTATTGTCACATACATTGGATAGGTGGCGTGTAATGTGTTGTTTTACAGGGTAAAAGGCAGTCTGGCTCTCTTTTAAGGTCTGTCACGCCTGGCTCCTGCTCTCCCTCTCTGACTGCTCCATGGCGCCAGACTGCCCTTCATTACACACACCTGTCGCCATCATTACACGCATCAGCGCTCACTGGACTCACCTGGACTCACCTGGACTCACCTGGACCCATTCACTTTGTTTTCTGTCTGTTCCTCAGTTGTTTCCCTGTGTCAGTGTTAATGTCTGTATGTTTTTCCCCTGTCCAGACGCTGTCCGTATTCTGTTCCTGTCCTTGCTTCATTTAAATGTTCACTTCCTGTCCTTGCTTCATTTAAATGTTCACTTCCTGTCCTTGCTACATTTAAATGTTCACTTCCTGTACTTGCTTCTCATCTCCAGCGTCCTCACAAGGTCCTTACTACTGAATAGTGTTGGTTCCACGGGTGTAGGAGTCTAAATAAGAATACAAGAAGGGATGGCGACCCGCACGTCTACTGTTTGGGTGGCAGGTAGCCTAGTGGTTAAGAGGACCTGTAACCGAAAGGTCTCTGGTTCGAATCCCAGAGTCGACTAAGTGAATAATCTGTCGGGGTGTGTGCGTGACAACCAAAACAAACCCCATCTTGCAGTAGACAGATGGTAACTGTCCAAAATTGTAATCAGTAAAGTAACTTTTGGATGATCCAAACTCAGTAACGTAATCTGATTACTTGCTATTACTATTTTTGATGACTTTAAACTTTAAGAGGCTTTACAAGAAGACAAAAATGTTCCATCAAACACATCATAGCGATCTCTGATTGGTGGTCATCATTTGGTGTGTCATCATAGTGGTCTCTGATTGGTGGTCGGACTCACTCAGGTGGAACAAACTTTTTTTTTCAATGCTGTTTTGAATGTCATTGAGAAAACAGAAAGGTGTCATAATGTATTATTTTTTTCAAAATCGTTCCTAAATCCTGTAATGTGATTACCATAGTTTAGATGGTAACGTAACTGATTACAATTACAGTTTTTATTTTTATTCTCTGATGAGATACACACAGCTGTGGTCTGTGCCACTCTGACAGTCAAAGGTCAAAGGTTAGCCTGACATACAAGTATGCTCAGCCTGTAGTATATATATACTTAGCCTGTAGAATAAGTATGCTTAGCCTGTAGTATATATATGCTTAGCATGTAGTATATATATGCTTCGCCTGTAGTATACATATGCTTAGCCTGTGGTATAGATATGCTTAGCATGTAGTATATATATGCTTAGCGTGTAGTATATATATGCTTAGCCTGTAGTATACATATGCTTAGCCTGTGGTATACATGTAAGTATACTTTGGTGTAATACACACACATTCCAATAAACTGTGTACAGGTGAATTGCTTGGTTGATAGAAAAGGTAATACCACTTCCTGATGTCCCTACAAAAAGGAGACTCAGACATTATAATGCACTATAATGAGCAAAGGTTACATAAACATTGACATACGTGTACTTTGGAGTAATAAACAGCTTTACTTCCAAAGAAATCTATGATGGCGCTGTACTGTACGGTTGTCATTATGTGACCTCCGACCCCAACTTGGCTGTTTTGTGATTATTTTGGCGTTCGTTTTTGCTTTATTTTCATGAAATGTGTCTGCTATCGTTTATTTATAACAGACAATAAGTTTTTAACATCGTTACGTACCTCAAATCCGCTTTCAATTTCGACTTTGATTCACATGCCCTGGACTCTTTCTGTAATTCCAACCCAATTTTCAGGGTATCCAAGAGAAAACACRGGCATTACAGAGACAAGAAAGGGGTAGTCCTGGTGAGATTAAGGCGAATGAAGAGCTGGTCACCCCTTCCCTCCTTTCTATTGGCCAATGTACAGTCACTTGAAAATAAGATGGAGGACCTCCGATCGCGGATTTGCTACCAATGGGACTCTTATAACAGCAATATTCTCAGCTTTTCGGAAACATTGCATTCAGACAAGATACTCCATTAATCGAATAGACAGGACAGTGGAGTCAGGGAAATAGAAAGGGGGAGGGGTTTGCCTCTTCATCAACAACAAATGGTGTGCTGACTTGAGCGCAGTGGAAGTCTCGACCCATTGTTCCCCCATCTTGGAATACTTGACGGTCAAATGCCGACCCTTCTACCTTCCGAGGAAGGTGTCAGCTGTTATCGTGGCTGWTGTATACATTCCACCTCAGGACAAGATAAAATAACAAGCTGGAACTTAATTAAGGACAGGCGTCCCGCTGGTAGACACAAGCCGACAACATCCTGTGAAATTGGAGAGCGCGCAATTCAGATAAATATTTGTAATTTTAGACATTCATGAACATACAAGTGTCTTACATCATTTTAAAGCTTAATTTCTTGTTAATCTAACTGTGTTGTCAAATTTCAGAAAGGCTTTACGGCGAAAGCATGCCATGCGAGTGTCTGAGGACGGCGCCCCACATCAACATATTTTTCAACCAGCACAGGCTTCACAAAATTACAAATAGCGATTCAATAAATCACTTACCTTTGAAGATCTGCCTCTGTTTGCAATCCCAAGGGTCCCAGCTACAACTTGAATGGTCGTTTTGTTCGATGAAATTCTTCTTTATATCCCAAAATGTCTGTTTAGTTGGCACCATTGATTTCAGTAATCCACTCGTTCAAAAAGCAGACAAAGGAGTCCAAAAATCTACCACTAAACTTCGTCCAAACAAGTCAAATGACATTTCTATTCAATCCTCAGGTACTCTAAAATGTAAATAAACTAATAATATTTTATACGTAAAGTAGTATGTTTAATAGGAAAGGAAAATTCTTAAGCGCGCTCCGAAAGACTGATTTTCTTCAGGTGGTCCCCTAACAAAAACTCCAAATACTTGTTCGTTTTTCAAAAAAGAAGCCTGAAACCTTGAATAAAGACCGTTGACATCTAGTGGAAGCCATAGGAATTGCAATTTGGGAGACGGATGTACATAGAAACAGTAGGTTTCCATAATAAAAGTCTGGGAGCTCAAAAATATATACACTGCTCAAAAAAATAAAGGGAACACTTAAACAACACAATGTAACTCCAAGTCAATCACACTTCTGTGAAATCAAACTGTCCACTTAGGAAGCAACACTGATTGACAATAAATGTCACATGCTGTTGTGCAAATGGAATAGACAAAAGGTGGAAATTATAGGCAATTAGCAAGACACCCCCAATAAAGGAGTGGTTCTGCAGGTGGTGACCACAGACCACTTCTCAGTTRCTATGCTTCCTGGCTGATGTTTTGGTCACTTTTGAATGCTGGCGGTGCTTTCACTCTAGTGGTAGCATGAGACGGAGTCTACAACCCACACAAGTGGCTCAGGTAGTGCAGCTCATCCAGGATGGCACATCAATGCGAGCTGTGGCAAGAAGGTTTGCTGTGTCTGTCAGCGTAGTGTCCAGAGGATGGAGGCGCTACCAGGAGACAGGCCAGTACATCAGGAGACGTGGAGGAGGCCGTAGGAGYGCAACAACCCAGCAGCAGGACCGCTACCTCCGCCTTTGTGCAAGGAGGAGCACTGCCAGAGCCTTGCAAAATGACCTCCAGCAGGCCACAAATGTGCATATTTCCCTATTTAACCCTCTAGTTCCCATTATGTTTTGTGCGTGATTGTTCCTGGTTTGTGTTAGTCTTTTGTGTTAGGGTTTGTGATCCCTGCGTGGATTTATTTTTCCTGATTATGTTTCCCGAGTAAAGTTAGTTATTTTACTCAGTTCTGTGTCCTGCGCCTGACTCCGTTCTCACCTCTGCACAACTAACACATGACATTTAACTAATTATGTGACTTCTGAAGGTAATTGGTTGCACCAGATCTTATTTAGGGGCCTCATAGCAAAGGGGGTAAATACATATGCACCCACCAATTTTCCATTTAAAAAAAAATTACATTTTTTAAACAAGTAATTTTTTCCTTTTCACTTCACTAATTTGGACTATTTTGTGTARGTCCATTACCTGAAATCTAAATAAAAATCCATTTAAATTACAGGTTGTAATCCAACAAAATAGCAAAAACGCCAAGTGGGATGAATACTTTTGCAAGGCACTATACAGTATACAAAGGGCTAGATTGAGTGAGCCATTGGATAGAAACAAAAAGTAATCCAGTCACTGGGACCAGATCTCAAATTTTTTTTTTTACATATATTTAAATTGTTTTTATATTAAACAGATTAAACACATTTTGACCAAGGGATCCATGGAATATGTTTAGATTGTGTAATGCAATTCAATTATTTGATTCATCTACAATTCATTATCTTAACCTTGGGACAAATTGGCCTGGCAGTCTCACAGGGATATTGATATCCACAGTACTGTACTCCGCCATTTACATTTTTTACATAAATCCACTGTAATTTAAGTTTTAGAACTGCAAAGGTTTCTGTCCGCCTTATTACAAAATGTGTACAATTGCAGGAAATTCGCTTGAACATTTTCTCTCTGATTTTAAGAGATGGGCCTTTAAAATGTTKTTTTCCCAGGGCCTTAGACTTACTTAGTCTGGCCATGCACTGGCTAGCTAGCCAGCCAGCTAGCTAAAATTGTCCCTTTCCTAAATTAGCCATGGATGGAGACAGGGATTTGGACTTGAGGTTTTACTTCCTTCTCCGTACTGGCCAATGATTATAAAGGCGATTCTGATCCAACCATTAATTCATACATTGTTGTTCCCCCGGCCTGAGAGGATGAAAGTTTAATATGTAGCTAGATGTAGAAGGCTAATGTTAACTAGCTAACGTTGTCCATGAATGGAAGTTAGGCTAGCGAGGAAGCATTTTAGTCAGGTAGCCTAGGATAACAAATACTAAAAGTGTGTACCCTACGACAAAGTGATAGACCGTTTAGTCATCATGAAAGAGAGGAGGATGGCATTGGTGTTCCTCTACAAGCAGGGGGAGTCAACATGTTGTTTCTACGAGCATGCACAAACACACGTACGCACACACACACAAGCACGTACACAGAAACAGAACCATGGACTGCCACAACATATTGAGTTTACATTAGCTTAAATTGTTTTTGGTATCTTTTAATTGTCACTGTATTAGACAAAGCAGAGGTGATTTGATGAACGTTGAAATGTTGAAGTTGAAATGGTGCTGGAATAGTGGAGGCAGCTCCTGTTGTTGAAATGGTGCTGGAATAGTGGAGGCAGCTCCTGTTGTTGAAATGGTGCTGGAACTGGAACAGTGGAGGCAGCTCCTGTTGTTGAAAATGGTGCTGCGAAGAGGTGGAGGCAGCTCCTGTTGTTGAAATGGTGCTGGAAAAGTGGAGCAGCCCCTGTTGTTGGAAATGGTGCTGGAATATGTGGAGGAAGCTCCTGTTTGTTGAAATGGTACTGGAATAGTGGAGGCAGCTCCTGTTGTTGAAATTGGTGCTGGAATAGAGGAGGCAGCTCCTGTTGTTGAAATGGTGCTGGGAACAGTGGAGGCAGCTCCTGTTGTTTGAAATTGCGTACTGGAACAGTGGAGGCAGGTCCTGTTGTTGAAATGGTACTGGAAACAGTGGAGGCAGCTCCTGTTGTGAAAATGGTGCTGAATAGTGGAGGCAGCTCCTGTTGATTGAAATGGTGCTGAATAAGTTGGAGCAGCTCCTGTTGTTGAAATGGTGCTGGTAGTGGAGGCAGCTCCTGTTGTTGAAATGGTGCTGGAATGTGGAGGCAAGCTTCCTGAAATGGTGCTGGAATAGTGGAGGAAGCTCCTGTTGTTGAAATGGTGCTGGAACAGTGGAGGCAGCTCCTGTTGTCTTTGTGACTTGCAGTAACTCTCTGTGGTTCTAAATCAATAGCTGGTTAGTGGTCTGAAAATGTGGGAAACATGAACTTGCTTGACCATGTTGTAGGTCATGTAACTGTCTGTTCCTGTCCATGCAAAATGCTTTGTTGACTAAACCGGACAGAGGTCGCTCTCCGTTTTTGTGATGAAACTTAAGGTGTGGTTTAATTTATTCTGCCACTGTGTCTTGTTATTGTCTCGGTCTTTAGGCCTATATATCATGATGTCAAAGCATATGAACTAGCAGGTTAGAGAGCAAACAACACAATTATCACAACACACAGGTTGTAATTTGGCATCCCCAGTGATTATTTTGTTTTTACCCCGTTATCTCCCCAATGTCGTGGTATCCAACTGGTAGTTACAGTATTATATTATTATTATATTATATTATAGTAGTATTGTCTCATCGCTGCAACTCCCGTACGGACTTGGGAGAGGCGATCCCGTACGGACTTGGGAGAGGCAAAGGTTGAGAGCCGTGAATCCACACAACCCAACCAAACCGCACTGCTACTTGACACAATGCTCACTTAACCCGGAAACCAGTCGCACCAATGTGTTGAAGGAAACACCGTGCACCTGGCGATCGTGTCAGCGTAAACTGTGCCCGGGACCACTACTGCTCCACGGCCACATAAAGTTTGAGAACCTCTGCTTGATCTACTGTACAGAACTCTACTCTACTCTGCTCTATCCTACTGTACTGTACTCTACTCTACTGTACTGTACTGTACTGTACTGAACTCTACCTCTACTCTACTCTGCTACCCTACTGTACTGTACTCTACTCTACTGTACTGTACGTACTTACTGTACTGTACTGAACTCTACTCACTCTACTCTACTCTCACTCTGCTCTACCACTACTACTTACTCTACTCTACTTACGTACTGTACTGTATGAATTCTACTCTACTCTACTCGAATTTGCTCTACTCTACTCTACTCTACTCTTACTCTACTCTACTCTACTCTTCCACTCTACTCTATTCTACTCTGCTCTAATCTACTTTAATTAACTCTACTATCATCTACTCTACTGTATTGAACTCCACTCTATTCTACTCTACTGTATTGAACTCCACTCTTATTCTACTCTATTCTAAACTACTCTACTCTATTCTAAACTACTCTACTCTATTCTACTCACTCTACTCCGCTCTACTCTATCTACTCTGCTCTACTCCAATTTAACTACTATCTAAACTACTCTACTCTATTCTACTCTGCTCTACTCTACTGTTCTCTCTCTCCATCCTTCTCTCCATCCGTTCTCTCCATCCGTTCTCTCCATCCGTTCTCCTCTCCATCCGCTCTCTCCATCCTTCTCCTCTCTCCATCCGTTCTCTCATCGTTCTTTCCATCCGTCTCTCCATTCGTCTCTCTCTCCATCCTTCTCTATCCTCTCCATCTCTCTCTCCCATCCGTTCTCTCCTCCATCCGTTCTCTCTCTCCATTCATACTCTCTCTCCATCCGTTCTCTCCATCCGTTCTCTCTCTCCATCCGTTCTCTCTCTCCATCCGTCTCTCTCTCCATCCGTTCTCTCTCTCCATCCGTTCTTCCATCTTCTCTCCATCCGTTCTCTCTCTCCATCCTTCTCTCTCTCCATCCTTCTCTCTCTCCATCCCTTCTCTCTCCCCATTCGTTCTCTCTCCATCCGTTCTCTCTCTCCATCCGTTCTCTCTCTCCATCCGTTCTCCTCTCCATTCATTCTCTCTCCATCCTCTCTCTCTCCATCCGTTCTCTCTTCTCCTCATTCATTCTTCTCTCCATCCGTTCTCTCTCTCCATCCGTTCTCTCTCCCATCCGTTCTCTCTCTCCATCTCCTCTCTCTCCATCCGTCTCTCTCTCCATCCGTTCTCTCTCTCATTCATTCTCTCTCTCCATCCGTTCTCTCCATCCGTCCTCTCCATCGTTCTCTCTCTCCATCCGTCTCTCTCCCATCCGTTCTTTCCATCCTTCTCTCCATCCTTCTCTCTCTCCATCCTTCTCTCTCTCTCCATCCTCTCTCCATCCCTTCTCTCTCCATTCATTCTCTCTCTCATCATATCTTCTCTCCATCATGTCACTCCATCCATTCTCTCTCTCCATCCGTTCTCAGCGAGAGCAAATTAACAAAAGGAGCATGGGGTAGTAGTTTCTCGTCATCGCTATGAAACTGATATATGTTTTATTGAAGCATGTCAGTGTTTCTATGGATGTTTCCAAAATGGCTCCCTATTGGACAACAGTATGGGGAAGTATAGGGAATAGGATTCCATGACGCACTTAGTACGCTGACTGAAAGCAGAGGGCTTCTGTTCGTATCGGATAGTTCATTTGATTTGAGTTGATTAGGGTAAATGAGTAGTTGTTGCAGTGGAGAGAGTTGTACAGATGTTCCCCATGATGTTCTATTCATTTGCTTTACTGCTACAATCTGCGATAGGTACAAAACGTTTTTTTTTCTTCACTTTTGAAATAATGATATATATATAATGTTAAATGGGCTTAGTTTAACCGTCTTACAGCTCCATCCCTCAGCTGTTTACCAAAACAAGCGATTGGGGCGGCAGTTTTTTTTCTCATAAATTTTATCACAGAATGCATTTGTAATATATTTTGAGTTCATGTTTCCAGGGTATTGGGTTTCGTTACCTGTGGTAATGCTAACTTCCTAAGCGACTTTGGTTTAAGTGACTCAATGACAGTGCACYGTAAATTGGCATCAGTCCAATCATTCTACGCAGCTCTTCTCTGTTCAAATCAGTCCTCACTGGAGAACATACACTATATATAAACAGTATGTGGACACCCCTTCAAATTAGTGGATTTGGCTAATTCAGCCACACCCGTTGCTGACAGGTGTGTAAAACTGAGCACACAGCCATGCAATCTCCCTAGACAAACATTGGCAGTAGAATGACCTTACTGAAGAGCTCTGTGACTTTCATCGTGGAACCGTCATAGGATGCCATCTTTCCAACATGTTAGTTTCTCACATTTCTGCCCTGCTAGACCTGCCCCTGTCAGCTGTAAGTGCTGTTATTGTGAAGTGAAAACGTATAAGGACCAACAACAGCTCAGCCGTGAAGTGATAGGCAACACAAGCTCACAGAACTGTACCTCAGAGGGCTGAAGAACATAGCACTAAAAAACATTTGTCCTCTTTTGCGACACTCGCTACTGAGGTGTTGCTGTTTGTTATTGTTCGGGCTACGCCCCTTAGTTCCAGTGAAGGGAGATGTTAACGCTGCAGCAATGACATTCTAGAAGATTCTGTGCTTCCAAATTTGTGGCAACAGTTTGGCGAAGGCATGAGCATGACAGGTTTCAGCATGACAATGCCCCTTCGTGCACAAAGCGAGGTCTATACAGAAATGGTTTGTCGAGATCGGTGTGGAAGAACTTGCCTGACCTGCACAGAGCCCTGACCTCAACCCCATCGAACACCATTTGGGATGAAATGGYACGCCGACTGCGAGCCAGGCCTAATCACCCAACATCAGTGGCTCGACCTCACTAATGCTCTTGTGGCTGAATGGAAGCAAGTCCCCACAGCAATGTTCCAACATCTAATGGAAAGCCTTCCCAGAAGAGTGGAGGCTGTTATAGCAGCAAAGGGGGGGACCAACTCCATTTTAAAACCACTTATTTTGGAATTAGATGTTCGACGAGCAGTATGTCCACATACTTTTGATTATGTAATGTAACTGAAAAAAAACAAAAGACAAAAGAGAAAAGCATCCATCTACTAGTGTTGAACACACTGTCATGACCAGAGAAAGATAGATCAGATGTAGGATCTTAATTTGATCACCCTGCTTCAGGGGAACTTTCCTGCAACGCAGGACAACATTTAAACCTGTAGTGTATTTGAGGTTTAAAAAGGCTTCTGAGGTTTGTAATTTCCACTTTSAAATTTCAAACTTCATTTCCTCGTACAAAGAAAATMTATCAACCACTACAAAAATGTCCATTAATTATAATCAACATAATAATTTACATTTCGGTTATTCTAGGCTAGCTTACTACACCAAGGAGTCATAGGTAAGAGAGCTTGCACGTGCCAACGCTAGGTTAGCTAACTCTAGAGGAACTCAGAGAATAAGAGGGAGACATATCAAGTCTACAGCTAAAGCACTAACCCATGACCCTATCTGCTCTCTCACTCTCACGCCTTCATTTCCAACAACAACACCGGTGCTTCAAACTGTAAGCCCAAGTAGCCATGGAAACCTGGATAGACCACGCTAAAAATATCCCAAATGCAGCCAGCCGCAAAGTTTGTGTCTTTGTGTGTGAGAGGAGAGAGAGAGAGGAGGAGAGAGAGAGGAGAGAGAGAGAGAGGAGAGAGGAGAGAGGAGAGAGGAGAGAGAGAGAGAGAGAGAGAGGAGAGAGAGAGAGAGGAGAGAGGAGAGAGAGAGAGAGAGAGAGAGAGAGAGAGAAGAGAGACAGAGAGAGAGAGAGAGAGAGAGAGAGAGAGAGAGAGAGAGAGAGAGAGAGAGAGAGAGAGAGAGAGAGAGAGAGAGAGAGAGAGAGAGAGATCAGTAGTGGTCAGAGAGGATCAAGAACCTACTCCTCCTCAGGTGGAATGAGAGATATAGAGAGTATAGCTGCGTCTAAAATGGCACCTATGCACTATATCAGAGCCCAAGGGCCTTGGTCAAAAGTAGTGTACTACATAGTGCATAGGGTGTCATTTTAGACCAGCAACGAGAGGATGAGGTCAAACTGGTTATAGCTGGCAACACCCACAGGGTGTGTACTTTACCAAAACACACAGACCACTGCTGACTACCAATGTAGCACTGTGCTGTCCATGCTCCATTACTGCGGAATCTATTCTCTCTAATCCACATTCAGTGGTCGTTTAGAATGCTGTGTAAATGCCACTGTCGTTAGGCTGAGGATAGAGGACTCTAATCTCTCAAATCCACATTCAGTGGTCGTTTAGAATGCTGTGTAAATGGCCACTGTCGTTAGGCTGAGGATAGAGGACTCTAATTCTCTCAAATCCACATTCAGTGTTCATGTAGAACGCTGTTGCGATAATGTCTGTTTTAAGAAACCTCTGAAACCTCAAAATAACATAATAGGTAAGATAGAAGAAATAGTGAGTCAAACAAAAAGTCAAAGCTGTTTTTAATAACAGGATATGTCTGTCAGACTAAATGTGTTATTACAGAACGGTAAAAACAACACCTGGCTGACATGTCCAGTGTTGGTGAAAGAGATGTGGGTTGGAATGGGATCATTTGTTCTTCCTCAACAGTCACACTGTTCATCACCCGTTTGTTATGCTGCTTGATGCACATTTCTTTTCACCACAAATTCAGAGAACACTGCGGCCATGTTTATACTCCAAACCCCCTTCTAAGTGTCTTTCCTTCTCCTTCTTATATTCTTTCCTTCTTTCCTTCTTCCTATGTTCCTTCCTTCCTTCAAATACTCCTTCTTTCCTTCCTTCCTTCTTATATTCTTCCTTCCTTCCTTCCTATGTTCCTTCCTTCCTTCAAATACTCCTTCTTTCTTCCTTCCTTCTTAATATCTTTCCTTCCTATGTTTCCTCCATCTTCAAATACTCCTTCATCCTTCCTATATTCCTTCCTTCCTTCCTTCTTATTCCTTCTTCTTATATTCTTTTCTTCCTTCCTTCCTTTCCTTCCTTCCTTCCTTTCCTTCCTTCCTTCCTTCCTTCTTCCTTCCTTCCTTCCTTCCTTCCTTCCTTCCTTCCTTCCTTCCTTCGCTCTCCTTCCCTTCCTTGCTATTTCTTCCTTCCTTCCTTGCTATATTCTCCTCCTTCCTGTCCTTCCTGTCCTTCATCTGCTTGCTCTTCTCTTCCTTACTTTTCTTCCTTCCTTCCTTCCTTCCTTCCTTCCTTCCTTCCTTTACTATTTCCATTATTCATTTCACATCCCTGGATGTCTTACATCCCAATCACCTCCCCTTAATGATGAGTTGTTGTGAAGACACGTGTGCATTGCATTGTTGGAGCCCAGACACTGAACAGAGAGGCAGACAGAGAGACAGACAGAGAGACAGACAGAGAGACAGACAGAGAGACAGACAGAGAGACAGACAGAGAGCAGACAGAGAGACAGACAGAGGAGACAGACAGAGAGTAGACAGAGAGGCAAGACAGAGAGGCAGACAGAGGTCACGTTCATTTATAACAATAAAAGAATATACAAAAGATGTTGTCACGTTGTATAAATGTTTAGAGACAGGTGCAGGAATACGTAACAGGGGGGTTTTAACACAACACGCAGCACGAAAGCAGATCAGCAGAGCACAGGTACTCACAAGACCAACGAACATGGGAACAATACTCACAAGACAACGGTGAAACAAAGGGCCACAATTATACAATTACTAATCAGCGGAAATGGGAACCAGGTGTGCGTAATGAGACAAGACGTCCGGGTCGGTGGTAATGGGGGGGGGTACGTGACAGTTGTCTGGTTCCTCTACAATGACAGGATTCAGAAGGTAATTTACTAATCAAGAGGATCGAAGAGGCCTGAGCTATAAGCATTACAGAGGCCTTTCTAACAGCCTACCGCTCTAACCAGCCTCTAACCATTCAACCAGGCTAACCAAGCCTTCTAACCAGCTTCAACAGCCTTCTTAACCAGCCTTCTAACCAGCCTTCAAACCAGCTTTCTAACCAGCCTTCTAACCAGCCTTCAACCAGCCTTCTAACCAGCTTCAAACCAGCCTTGCTAACCAGCCTCCTAACCAGCCTTCCTAACCAGCTTTCTAACCAGCCTTCTAACCAGGCTTCTAACCAGCCTTCAACCAAGCCTTCTAACCAGCCTTCTTAACAGCCTTCTAACCAAGCCTCCTAACAAGCCCACCTAACCAGCTTCCCTAACGCCAGCCTTCTAACCAGCCTTCTAACCAGCCTCCTAACCAGCCTTCAAATCCAGCCTTCTAACCAGCTTCAAACCAGCCTTCTAAACCAGCCTTCTAACAGCCCTAGCTTAACCAGCCTGCCTAAGCCAGCCGTTCACACTTAACCAGCCTTCTAACCAGCCTTCTAACCAGCCTTCGTAAGCTCAAAGCCTCTAACCTTAAACCAGCTCCTAACAGCGTCCTAACAGCCTTCTCTAACAGCACGCTTCTAACCAGCTAACCTCTAACACCTATTCACGCCTTCTAACCAGCCTTCAGCGTCAACAGCCTTCACGCCTAACCAGCCTTCTAAACAGCTCTACAGCCTTCTAACCAAAGCCTTCAGTTAAGCTCAAACAGTTCAAGCCTTTACCAGCTAACAGCCTTAACGACCTCTAACAGCCTTCTACCAGCCCTTCAAACGCAGCCTTCAATAACGCCTCCTAACGCAGCCTTACCACTAACAGCCTTTAAACAGCCTCCTAAACCAGCCTTAACCAGCCTTCTAAAACCAGGCTTCTACCAGCCTTCTAACCAGCCTTCCACTTTTAACCAGCCTTCTAAACCAGCCTTCAAAACCTAAGCTTCAAACCAGCCTTCTAACCACTAAACGCTAACCAGCCTTCTAAAACAGCCCAGCGAGCCTTCTAACAGCCTCTTCCTAACCAGCCTTCTAAACAGCCTTCAAACCACCTTCAAACCAGCAGCCTTCAAACAGCCTTCTTCCTAACCCCAGCCTTCAAAACACCAGCCTTCCTAACCCGCCTCCTAACCCACCTTCCAAAACCAGCCTTCAACGCAGCAAGCCTTCAAACCAGCCTTTCTTCAAACCCAGCCTTTCAAAGCCAAGCCTTCTAATAACGCAGCCTTCTAACCATGCAGCCTTCTCAAACCACCTTTCTAACCAGCCTTCTAACCAGGCGCTCCTAACCAGCACAGCCTTTAACAGCCTTCTAACCCCAGGCTTCAAAAACCAGCCTTCAACCAGCCTTCCTAACCAGCCTTTAAACACCAGCCTTCTAAACCAGCCACTTTACCAGCCTTTAAAACCAGGCTTTAACCAGCCTTCTACCAGCTTCTAACCAGCCTTCAAAAAACCAGCCTTCCCAACCAGCCTTACAAAAACCAGCCCTTCAACACACTCTCTCAAACTGCATAGCAGGTATGCCGTAACCACCTTTTTGACACAGAAAAAAGAGAAAAAAATAAGTGAATATTGCCTACAGGGTAGACGGAAGCTTGGAGGGAGCACATACCAAGAAATATTGCAGTTGGAACAACATGCAAGCTCCAGCAGAGTCAGATAGGGACGCAGTACTCTTATTTACTGTCTCCCAGCAGAGTCCAGATAGGGACGCAGTACTTTATTTACCTGTCTCCAGCAAGAGTCAAGATAGGGACACTGTAATCTTATTTCCTGTCTCCAGCAGAGTCAGATAGGGACGCAGTACTCTTATTTACCTGTCTCCAGCAGAGTCTAGATAGGGAGCACAGTACTCTTATTTACCTGTCTCCAGAGCAGTCAGATAGGGACCAGTACTCTTATTTACTGTCTCCAGCAGAGTCAGATAGGGACGAAGTACTCTTATTTTACCTGTCTCCAGCAGAGTCCAGATAGGGACACAGTACTCTTATTTACCTGTCTCCAGCAGAGTCAGATAGGGACACAGTACTCTTATTTACCTGTCTCCAGCAGAGTCAGATAGGGACACCGTACTCTTATTTACCTGTCTCCAGCAGAGTCAGATAGGGACGCAGTACTCTTATTTAACCTGTCTCTTCCAGCAGAGTCAGATAGGGACACAGTACTCTTATTTACCTGTCACTCCCAGCGAGAGTCAGATAGGACAGACAGTATTTTTCTTATTTACCGCTTGTCTCCAGCAGAGTCAGATAGGGACACGAACAGTACTGCCTTATTATTTTTAACCTGTCCTCCAATGCAGAGTCAGATAGGGACACTGGTAATCTTATTTTGCTCTGGTCTCCGGCAGAGTCAGATAGAGACACAGTACTTCTCTTTGTATCTTATTTCCTCTGTTCTCCCAGCAGAGTCAGATAGGGACGCAGTAAACTTGACTCTTATGTTTACCCCTGTCTTCCGCAGAGGAGTCCGATGGCGGAACAAACTACAGTACTTCTCTAACTACTCACTTCTTGATTTTACAGTGTCCTCCAGCAAATTCAGATAGGGGATTGGCGTAAGCTTCTTATTGTACCCTGGGGTGACGGCTGTTGTGTTGTTCCTCACAGCAGCATAGAGTCAGGATAGGGATGCAGTTTAGTGTAACTTCCTTATTTTACCTGTCTCCCAGCAAAGAGTCCAGATAGGGACACTGTACATCTTTATTGTATCTTGTCTCCAAGCAGAGTCAGATAGAGACCAACAGTACTCTAAAGAGCCACCAGTTGTGAGAATCCAGCTTCAAACAAAATTCCACCAGAACCTGTGTACTACAGAGCCTTGCTTTCCTGACATTTAATGTTCTCTCCGGATACCGCTGTCTGAGATTGTTAATTCAGCACCAAATCCACGTATCCTAGGAGAGAGAGGAGGAGAGAGAGAGGGAGAGAGGAGAGAAGGAGAGAGAGAGAAGAGAGAGAGAGAGAGAGAGAGAGAGAGAGAGGAGAAGGAGAGAGAGGAGGAGAGAGAGAGAAGAGAGAGAGGAGGAAGAGAGAGGGAGGGAGAGAGAGGAAGAGAGGAGAGAAGAGAGAGAGAGAGAGAGAGAGAGAGAGAGAGAGAGAGAGAGAGAGAGAGAGAGAGAGAGAGAGAGAGAGAGAGAGAGAGAGAGAGAGAGAGAGAGAGAGAGAGAGAGAGAGAGAGAGAGAGAGAGAGAGAGAGAGAGAGAGAGAGAGAACGGGAGAGAGAGAGGTAGAGAGTAAATATTTTTATATA